>NC_137879.1:36807981-36990481 GCF_963924005.1 Protomyctophum bolini
TCTCTCTCACTAGTCACTTCTTTCTGACTTTGGCTCCGCGCAAAAAAAAGGGCAGGGAAGCCTGCCAACTCTCGCGACTCTCGCGAGACATCTAGCCTACAAACCAACTTTAGCGCCACCATGCGCCTACATGTGTGCATGCCATGCGCACATAACCCGTGCCTATATTGTTTAATAGTGTATGAACGTTTTAGACAAAAAGTATAGACTTTAAATAATTAGATAAACTTCTTTACTGTTCTGCAGTAGTGAAACTACAATATAGCAGCAATCCACTTCTGTACTCAGTTTACCCAATAGGCTACATATTTGGGTATTTCACATTCCTCATCAGAAGATATAATGATTCATTTTCTTTACTTATAGTACCTAGAGAGAGATGAAGGGCTGCACCTCAGTATTAAGTGCCTAGAGAGAGATGAAGGGCTGCACCTCAAAGAATTGCATTTGCAACCAAAGCCAGAGGCATAGAAGCAAGCTGCTGCCAAGGGTCAAGAGGGGTCTTTGACCCCTCAACCCGACCTCCTTGACTCCTCATATGATTAAAATAATAATAATAATGTGAATAATAAAATATAAAACTACCTTGTGTGATTTGGATTGGTTGACAGTGATATTCACTAGCAGCGCTGGTTATAACAACTCAAAACATGCTGCTACAGTCAGACAAACATTCTTTTTCCAGACATGCAAGTAACATCTAGCATGCATCATGGCCATGCATCTCCCATCTGGAAAGAACGGGAAATACGGTAGCCTATGACATTTCAACACATTTTCTTATTGCTAAATAAATAAACTAAACTACCCGTAATTTCAGCTGTTACAATTCCAAACATGACCCGCTTTAAATTTAATTAATTCAGTCTATATTAGTAGACCTATACCAGTCTTTTTTTTATGTCCAATTATATTTGCATTTATGTAATCATAAAGTTAACATGAGAACATGTAAATGTGAAAAAGAAGGAACAATTCAGGCCCTTAATTTAATAACAGGGTGCAAAGAAAAAGTGACAACGTTTCGATGTTTAAGTTACATCTTCGTCAGGTCATGACCTGACAAATACCAATATGTTCTCAGTAGTGGGTTACATACAGTAGACCAGGGGTTCTCAACCTTTTTGGCTGAGGACCCCCGGAAATGCCTTGGCCATGTCTCGTGACCCCCCCCCCCCCCCCAATACAAACTGACTGCAAAAATAACCTTAATAATAGTCGAGAAGATATATCATAAATTAATAATGAAAACAGATATGGAAAGTTCATGCATCCACCACGTACTATGTATTGTAAACTCTAAATTCCCATTTTCCAGCCATTTAGTTGCAAAAAGTGTCAACCCACGGGTCATCAGAGACCTCAGACAGAGAGTGTCAGACACTGGGTACTATCAACTTACTGTTTATGCTTGGCAAACGAATGGAAAGTTATTCTGGTACCACTTTCCTGATAAAAAGCCCATCAAAGTTACAGGTATGAAATATTGTGAATAATATATTTAACCACATTGACCCATTTGGAACATCACTGGTCGGATTCTGGACCCATGGTAAAAAAACACTTGTTTATAGAAAATAAAATGCATTGTGGCATAATATGTGTGTTCGCTGTCCCACTATAGGCCTGGCCCAGCCCAAGATCGGTGGGACATCCACAGTTGAAGGACAGGACACCCTCCATTTGACCTGCGACGCTCCGAGCTTCCCTCCTTTCGTCACATGGACCAAAGCTGGATCTGACACCCCACTGGCGACTGGACCGCAGAGGACTGACCTGTAACACTCATAGCTACCGACGTCAATTTTATTAAGAACAAAATGATTTCCCTTTTGTCCCTGGCATCTGCAGCTACAAGTGTTCGACGACTCTTTGATGTTTTAAATTAATTAATTAACATTTCTGTGTTATTGCCACTGCTGTTCTCCTCTTGGCTTACCTACCAGTGAGGACTCGGAGCCCCCACCAGGACAACAGAGTTTAGTTGTTTTCACAGAGTAGCAGCGTTAAACATGTTTTCCCTATGACAATTAAAGATATAAACTCAAAGTTAAAGTTACGTTAAACCACTCTGCTTATTTTAAAACTTTGATTCAGTGTACTATGCATTTCTAGGTAGAGGAAGTTATCTTGAAAGTGCACATGGTTAAAAGACCAGGTTTACTGATAGGACAGCTGGTTCCCTCCAAATGGTTAAATCATGTTTTTCTTTTATGTCTTTGTTATTTGTACTTTGATTGACTTTCATTATGTACTTTCTATGCTAAATTGCCTGCAATAAAAAAGCATAAGCTAAATTATATTTCTGACTATGTAGCTAATTGCAATGGCACAAATAATAGTGACTGTTGTTTTCCAGTTCAGATTAAGATTCAGGACATGACATTTAATCCACATGTATCTTTGAATATTGTTTTGCTATTTAATCCACATGTATCTTTGAATATTGTTTTGCTATATCTTTGATTGTATTGAATGTATTGAATTTTGTATAGTATAGATTTATCTGTTGTATGGTTCTATATGTCACAATTGTATATCTGCTGTATTTTTCAGATTAATTTAACACTCTATTGGAGTGTGCGGCCACTGTAATGTAAGAACCACAGCTACAGCTACTGATATTAATAACGGGTGTGTTGCATTTACAGTAGGTGTGTGACCCACCTTGGCCACCTATTCTGCCCTAAAAAAAGGCAATAACTACATTTGTGGTTGAAATTGAGTTATACAATGAACTCCTTGGTCTGTTTTACCTTGTGACAAGGTTTCAGAGTTACATTTTGCTTTGTTTGAGAGAAAAAGCTCCCTCAAAAATGTCCGCTCATGCCAAAAAAAAATAAAGGTGGATGCTAAATGCAGAGGTTTCAACAAAATATGGACTAGGCTACTAAGTATTTATTTATTGAAGTCAGAAGTATACTAATACTCTTACCAGCTTGTCAAAACAATGCCAGTAGGCTATCTGCTTTTGATATAGAAATACAATTAATTTTATGCAGAATGATTTCAGCATTTTGGCCCAGCCCGCCACCATATTTTCTGTTTCTCATATGAGATGATGTCTTACAAAGTAACCATGAATTATATTCTGCCCATGAGAAGATTCTTAGCCATTTAGCAGCAATGAAGCCAATTATACGGCAGGGTTCCCCAATAATTTTTTGGGGGTCCCAGATATAAATGGCTTTAAATGGGGGTCAGTAGCCTCTGCATGTCAAACTGGGGGTCCTTTTCAAATGGGGTCTTGCTCTGAAAATTAATTTTCAGGGCAAAATCTCGACCTTGCGCGTGCCGACGCGGCCCCCAGCCTGGTACCCTAGTCAAAATATGGCCCTTGAGGAACATCAATGGGGAACCCTGACATACGGTAATCGGCAATTATTGGGAATAATAATTACCCACTACCCCTGCGTTAAATTCATGTTATGCCTAATTGTATTTAGCATTTCATGTTGTAGAACTGTTGGACACATTTAGGGCCCTATTTTTAAATAGTTCAAATAGCCGATCTACAAGCTGACAACGTGTTGATGTAGATCGGCTATAGTTGATCAATTAAAAAAAAATCAAAAAAATAACAAAGGCAAAGAAGTTCAGAGAGGGTTTAGCACTGACAAAAATAGGGGCAGTGCCCTGAAATGATCGAACCACACAGTCTACTCTAACCCTAAAACCCCAGGGTTCAACCTGTAGTAGTAGCCTACAGACACCAGACCCCCACTTAAGTTCCCATCCCAAATATAAACATGCCAAAACGACAGAAGACATTACAACAATGTTGTATCCTACTGACTCACCTGCCAGTGAGGCGCTCCCACCAGGAGGACATAAGGCCTTCATCCTACTCCTCCCAGCCCAACACTCCCCGCTGACAGGTGCCGCCCCACTGCGCCTCAGCCTGTAGAATTACATAGCCTGGGCAGGTTTATAATCCGGTCGGGAGCGGATAACTTTCGTCATGTTGTAGTCAATGATTTCTAGTCATCTGGCAGGAAACCACAAGACGGAATCAGTACTTCTTATTCCGCCTTGTGGGTTCCTGCCTAAAGGACTACAAATCAGTGACTACAACATGACGTAAATTACCATCCGCTCCGGACCGGTTCACACAGCAATTTTGGAACTCAGACCAGGCTTTCCTCCGAGGTGGAAAGCCTGCATGGTGACGCGAGGTTAAGGATTACATGCTGTGACACATACTGTATGACCCTCTCTCTCCCTGCCCAGCTTCCCTCCACCGAACACGGGCCATTTGTGTTCGTATAGATGCCCGACAAAGCCAGATGCACCACGGTGGATTTTCACTCTAAAGACACGTTGGTATATGCACCGTAGTCTCTCGAGACAGACGGCGTCATGCACAAGGGCACTGTTTTTCCTTTATTTTTTGACGATGGATTCTCAGATTGTGCGCACTGTCTGTAATATGCATTAGTGTGCACGTGTGGCATGGCCACAAGCAGCAATACATGTCACCTTTTTAGAAAAACCACACCTGTGCGATGTGAGGGGCGCTCTAATCATCATACATCATCTCATTCTGGCCAATCACAACTTGCGTCCTCACTTTCATCATCGATGTTGCTTCGTCATCAATGCATGTCATCAATAATTTACACCATGACGTAAAGTTGTCCATTCATTGTCAATGGGAATTTAATGTTTGGGTAGGACAAAGTTTGTGGACACACACTAAAAGCTGGACATATAGGAGGGCCTCAAAAAAAAAGAATTGCTTGAATAAACATGCATTTAAATGCATATACATTTGAAGAGTATAATTTATTTCAGGAACCTATATATAATAACAGTTACAAACTGCTTTGGTAAAACGAGCATGTATCAGACTCCAGCTCCTGGCTGCTACAGGACGTCACAGACATAAGTCGCATACCGAAGCGGACGTAGGGGGCATGGCCAGGAATACCATCTATATAGGCCATTGTTTCTCAAAGTAGGGTCCTTGAGGTAGTTGCAGAGGGTCCCCAGATAAATGATGGATAGTTAGTTAGGAACCAAATAGGCTAGGAACCAAATGGACCCTTATGTGGTTGTAACTTTGAGAGTGTACTAATGCAGGGGTTCTCAACGTTTTTGTCTGGGGACCCCCGGAAATGCTTTGGCCCTGTCTCGCTCCCCCCTCCCCACCACGAATGTAAACCGACTGCAAAAATAACCTTATAATAGAGAAAATACATCATAAATATTCGAATACTGAAACCAGATTTTATCATTAAGGAAAGTTTATGCATGCACTATGTGTACTATGTAAACTCTAAATTTCCATTTTCCAGGGACCCACGGGTTGAGAACCCCTGGCCTATTGAGTGGTCTATTCAAGCACTTTTGACCGGTTGCAGAAGATGAATAAGGAGGCCAGGCATGTCCTTATTTGACTAACATTTTATTAAAAACTAAAGTAGTGGTAGTATGGCTGTACAGCAGGTACATTATTTGAATGAGTTGTATATGTGGAGGGACAACATCTTGCTCTTCAATGAGCTCCGTTCTTTTATAGTGAGAGTAAAATGTTCAGAGGTCAACATGTGTCCACAAAATACACTGAATCCTGACCTGTACTGTGTCTCTTTCCAAAGTGTATTGTTCTCACACACAAGTACACAATTATACTGTTTGTTTAAAAATCATGTATTGTTATTGTACTGTTCTCTATACAGTACTCTATATAGTACTGTTTGATATTGTGATTGAGTACAGTATAACAACAGCATCATAATAATAAAACATGCAGTGTCAGATGTACATACAGAAATACATAATGTAGATCAGGGGTAGGCAACTTTGACCATGGAGAGGGCCACTATATTTCCACACTCACTCCAGAGGGCCACTGTCATAGCACAAATAGCTCAAGTAGATACACTGTAGATCAGCTATTTTTGCTAATTTCTTTATTGAAATCCTGAAAAATGCATAATTTCAAATGCATTTAAATATAGTTATGTTAACTTGACAAACTAAATCCAAATATATTGGACACAAAAAAAAAGACTAACATTTAATACTAGTCATTAAGCTACATATAGACTGAAGTAATTAAAGCGGGTCATGTGTGGAATTGTATAACAGCTGAAATCAATAATATATCAGTATTCCTCTGACCTGAGGGCCACATTAAGTGATGGTGGGCCCCGGGGCCGCCAGTTGCCCATGTATGATGTAGATAGATTTATGCAATGGGGAAAGAAAAATCAAAATGACAGAAGAAAAGATGGTCTCTAACAGACTCAAACACAGGTCACCACCATACTTTTCTGTTCTAATAATTTCTCAGATAACTCTTAACCCAGTCAATTAGAAATACCACAAAAATGGATCATAATGCACGTTTACGTGGAAAGTTTCTCTCAAGGGTGAATTATCTAGTGGCGTTTAAGGCGGGACATTTCAGAGACACTGATCACATCCAGAGAGACAGCGAGATCAATTCGTGGCGGGAGCGACTCGCCACGACCTATTTTTTTACGCCATGGCGTATTCTTCATTATCCGCCATGGCAGAACAGAATCCGCCGTGGCGAGTTGATCAATTCGTGGCGGCAGCGACTCGCCACGACCTATTTTTTACGCCATGGCGTATTCTTCATTATCCGCCATGGCAGAACAGAATCCGCCGTGGCGAGTTGATCAATTCGTGGCGGCAGCGACTCGCCACGACCTATTTTTTTACGCCATGGCGTATCCTTCATTATCCGCCATGGCAGAACAGAATCCGCCATTGTTTATTTATTTTTTTGCGTTCCGTGGTGAAGGTTATTTGTCCTAGTAGTACAAACTTTTTTTTTTTAAAGTTCTTTTTTTAGCCGTACCGGTGTGTGTGCGTGCGTGCATATACAGTGTGCGTGCGTGCGTGCGTGCGTATACAGTGTGTGTGTGTGCGTGCTTCATCGTATTTATTATTATTACCTGCATATTAATAATAATAATAAATACGATGAAGCACGCACGCACGCACACACACACACTTTATACGCACTGCATATTAACCTGCATATTAATAATAATAATAAATACGATGAAGCACGCACGCACACACACACACTGTATACGCACGCACGCACGCACACTGTATACGCACGCACGCACGTACACACTAACCTGACGCTGCCAGATGAGGGCGGTATTGCGGAAACATATTCCCCAACACAACACTCATCTGGGATCTCTGACGGAGTTGAGCCCTGAGTCAGATCTGCTTCGTACCGAACCAATCAGCGTGAGCTAAAGGCGGGATGCGGATGTGAATGGTATATAGACACGTCGATATGATTGGTTGTGTTTGCACGCCCACACGGTGATAGACAGACGCTCCCATCCAATCATCTACCATGTATCTTGAAAAAAAGGAACAGCCCCGTCATCGAATTTGCTTCCGCGATCCCAGATCCAAATAAGCTGTGAAACAAATTTGTGTAGCAAGCTTTTTGGATCTGGCAGCGTCAGGTTACGCACACACACCGGTACGGCTAAAAAAAGAACTTTAAAAAAAAAAAGTTTGCTTTTTGCAAGATTCGAACCCGGGTGCGCACGGTGCCTTGACTATAGGGGCGAGAGCGCTAACCGTTACGCTACCAGAGGATGAAATAATTCCGAGAATTGTACTACTAGGACAAAGAACCTGCACCACGGCACGCAAAAAAAATATAAACAATGGCGGATTCTGTTCTGCCATGGCGGATAATGAAGGATACGCCATGGCGTAAAAAAATAGGTTGTGGCGAGTCGCTGCCGCCACGAATTGATCAACTCGCCACGGCGGATTCTGTTCTGCCAAGGCGGATAATGAAGAATACGCCATGGCGTAACAAAATAGGTCGTGGCGAGTCCCCGCCGCCACGAATTGATCTCGCTCCACCTGCACATCCATGGGGATTCTCTCCACTGTAACTCCCAGTATGATTTCTCTGGTGGCTTTTAAGGCCGTCCAAACGAGCGAAGTGTTGTCCACACTGATCACATCCATAGGGTTTCTCTCCGGTGTGAATTCTCTGGTGTGTTTTAAGGTTGGACAATCGAGAGAAGTGTGTTCCAAACTGATCACATCCATAGGGTTTCTCTCCAGTGTTAATTCTCTGGTGTGTTTTAAGGCTGGACATTTCAGAGAAGTGTTGTCCACACTGATCACATCCATAGGGTTTCTCTCAAGTGTGAATTCTCTCATGTTTTTTAAGGCTGGACATTTGAGAGAAGTGTTCTCCACACTGATCACATCCATAGGGTTTCTCTCCAGTGTGAATTCTCTGGTGGCTTTTAAGGCTGGACATTACAGAGAAGTGTTTTCCACACTGATCACATCCATAGGGTTTCTCTCCAGTGTGAATTCTCTGGTGGCTTTTAAGGCTGGACATTTCAGAGAAGTGTGTTCCACACTGAACACATCCATACGGTTTCTCTCCAGTGTGAATTCTCTTGTGTGTTTTAAGGCTGGACATTAAAGAGAAGTGTTGTCCACACTGATCACATCCATAGGGTTTCTCTCCAGTGTGAATTATTTCGTGTTTTTTAAGGCTGGACATTACAGAGAAGTGTTGTCCACACTGATCACATCCATAGGGTTTCTCTCCAGTGTGAATTCTCTGGTGTTTTTTAAGGCTGGACATTTGAGAGAAGTGTTCTCCACACTGATCACATCCATAGGGTTTCTCTCCAGTGTGAATTCTCTGGTGGCTTTTAAGGCTGGACATTACAGAGAAGTGTTTTCCACACTGATCACATCCATAGGGTTTCTCTCCAGTGTGAATTCTCTGGTGGCTTTTAAGGCTGGACATTTCAGAGAAGTGTTGTCCACACTGATCACATCCATAGGGTTTCTCTCCAGTGTGAATTCTCTGGTGTATTTTAAGGCTGGTCAATTGAGAGAAGTGTGTTCCACACTGATCACATCCATATGGTTTCTCTCCAGTGTGAATTCTCTGGTGTGTTTTAAGGTTGGACATTTGAGAGAAGTGTTCTCCACACTGATCACATCCATATGGTTTTTCTCCAGTGTGAATTCTCTGGTGTGTTTTAAGGTTGGATATTTTAGAGAAGTGTTCTCCACACTGATCACATCCATAGGGTTTCTCTCCGGTGTGAATTCTCTGGTGGGTTTTAAGGTGGTCCAATATAGAGAAGTGTTGTCCACACTGATCACATCCATAGGGTTTCTCTCCAGTGTGAGTTCTCTTGTGTCTTTTAAGGCTGGACATTTCAGAGAAGTGTTGTCCACACTGATCACATCCATAGGGTTTCTCTCCAGTGTGAATTCTCTGGTGGGTTTTAAGGCTGGACATTTCAGAGAAGTGTTTTCCACACTGATCACATCCATAGGGTTTCTCTCCAGTGTGAATTATCTGGTGGGTTTTAAGGCGGTCCAATCGAGAGAAGCGTTGTCCACACTGATCACATCCATAGGGTTTCTCTCCAGTGTGAGTTCTCTTGTGTCTTTTAAGGCTGGACATTTCAGAGAAGTGTTGTCCACACTGATCACATCCATAGGGTTTCTCTCCAGTGTGAATTCTCTGGTGGGTTTTAAGGCTGGACATTTCAGAGAAGTGTTTTCCACACTGATCACATCCATAGGGTTTCTCTCCAGTGTGAATTCTCTGGTGGGTTTTAAGGTGTTCCAATCGAGAGAAGTGTTGTCCACACTGATCACATCCATAGGGTTTCTCTCCAGTGTGAAATCTCTGGTGGCTTTTAAGGCTGGACATTACAGAGAAGTGTTTTTCACACTGATCACATCCATAGGGTTTCTCTCCAGTGTGAATTCTTTTGTGTTTTTTAAGGCTGGACATTACAGAGAATTGTTGTCCACAGTGATCACATCCATAGGGTTTCTCTCCAGTGTGAATTCTCTGGTGGGTTTTAAGGTGGGCCAATATAGAGGAGCGTTGTCCACACTGATCACATCCATATGGTTTCTCTCCAGTGTGAATTCTCTGGTGTATTTTAAGTCTGGAGATGCAAGTGAAGTGTTTTCCACACTGATCACAGCAATGGTGTTGTTTCTTTGCCAAGCTCCTTTGTTCGTCCACCTCTGGTAGGTCAGGGCAGTCAGACTGGTGATGCGACACTGGAATGGAAACAAATACAAAGGAAAGATTGTTGGTAGTTAGAAAGACTTTAGAGAAGTAGAAGAACTTTGTGGATGTTCGGCAAATCTCTGTCATGTAGCTAACCAACAGTGACCTTAACAACTGTAGCAGGTACTTTCACCTGTTGCAGAAATTAACTAGATAAAGTGCCCCTTGGAGCAGGTTGTGCTATAATAGGCCGATGTGAAAAGGGTGCCATTTCTTCTTATGCCTTCGATGGCAATTGGATGATTTCAGGCATTTTGTTCCAAAAATGTGTTTTGCAAAAATCCACCTGTTGGTGGCGCTATAACAGGTCAATGTGAAAAGGGTGGGATACATTCCTCAGCCTAGTAGGAAAGTCAGTGAAACATTTCACGTAAATTGCATGCTGCGTTCATGATTCCAGGCTTTTTGTGCCAATCCTGCAAACTTTGAAAGCCAATGTTAGCCAATTAGGATGGAATATGAAATATGGGACAGATCCGTCTTGAACACATGACTATACAGATGTGTGTAACGATTTGAGTTACACATTTTTTGCGTTATATTTTTTGACAGAATCTGGAGTAATATAAAAAAAATATTTTTTCAAAAGTCGGCCTCCTGGTGGCGCTATAATAGGCTGTTTTTGGGGCAGAGGTTCATCGTTGGCATCCAGGGAGTGTGTGTGCAAGATTTGGCATCGACCGGGTTAACGGTGACGGAGATTAGCTGGTAATAGATTGACGGACGCAAACACACACACGGACGTAGTGCAAAACATACTCTCTTCCCATGCCTTCGGCCTGGTGGAGACAATTAGAAGTCCAGACATGGCCTTATTGTCTCCACCAGGCCTGGGGAGAGAGTATGTTTTGCACTCCGTCCATGCGTGCGTCCGTCCGTCCCTTAACAGCTAATCTCCGGCACCGTTCCATGCCAAACTTTGAACACACACTCCCTGGATGCCAACGACAAACCTCTGCCGCAAATATTCCTCAACGGCCTGTTAGCGCCACCATGAGGCCGATTTAGGCAAAACACATAGATAACTTGTACACATTTTATCCATACATCACACAATTTGGTATACACTATCTCCATAGTCATGTGATCAACACGGATCTGCACCATTTCCCATCTTCCATCCTGATTGGCGAAGATTGGCTTCCAAAGTTCACATGATTCGTCCGTTTCGAACAAAATGCCACAAATCACAAACGCAGTGTGCAATTTCCGTGAAATAACAATAATAATAATAAAATAATAATATTAACTTTACAAACTTTAGCACCTTTCATGACATGAAATGCAGCTCAAAGTGCTTTACAGAGCAATGGAGAAAAAAAGAAAAGAAAGGCAAGGCATAAACATTAAAAAACAAGAGCAGTAATGCAATACAGTTAGGACATGAATAACAAAAACATTAAAGATCAATTAAAAGCAAGGGTGTAGAAGTGGGTCTTGAGCTGTGCTTTAAAAATGTCTACAGAGGCTGCCTGTCGAAGGTACAGTGGGAGTTTGTTCCACGCAGTCTGTCCGTAGAAGCAAAAAGCTGCTTCCCCGTATTTTTTGTTGCCATTTTTTTAGGCAAAGCGAGCAGGCCAGCAGTGGAAGACCTTAGGGGGCGGTTTGGGACATATTTAGGCAGGCAGTCATGTAGGTAGGAAGGTGCGAGACCATTGAGAGATTTATAAACAAGTAAAATAATTTTAAAATCAATCCTAAAAACAACCGGAAGCCAGTGCAGTGAAGCCAAAACTTGAGTAATATGTTCTCTCATCTTAGTTCTAGTTAAAACTCTGGCTGCAAGGGGCACGGTGGCACAGTTGGTAGTGCTTTCGCCTCACAGCTAGAACGTCCTTGCTTCGATTCCCGCTCGGGGTGCTGTGGGTGCTGGCGGCGTGTTTCCTCCTCCGCGTCATCAGTGCCCATACCCGAGGCGGTGTTTTGGCGAAAGGGCCTTTCTGTGTGGAGTTTGCATGTTCTCCCCGTGTCCCCTAGGGTAGGTACCCTCACAAAAACATGCAGTAATCCTGGTCTCTAAACTGCCTCCCCCTGGCCAGCCGGGGCACCTGATGGAGGCGAATGGAACTGGTTGGAATAACGTGTTCCTTCCACGCGCTACGTCCAACCAGGGAAACTCCCCCCTGTCAGGTGTAAAGGAGCAACTTGGACACTCAGGCATGAAGGAAGCATGAGTTCAAGTCCGTTGCTCTCCCAAGGTTGGTGGAGGGTGTGTAGAGCCCAGGATCACATTAGATAATTGACACAGGGGTGAAAAATAGGTTACAAAATCGTGGGATAAAAATTAAGTAAAACAAAAAAAACGCATTTTGGACAAGTTGTAATCTGTCAGTTCTTTTCTTAGGCAGTCTAGAAAAAAAGTGCATTGCAGTTATCAAGCCGAGAAAAAACAAAGGCTTGGATTAGCGTTTTTGCATCGTCCAATTACAAATAGGCACTGATTCGTGCAATATTTCTACGGTGAAAAAAGACAATCTTGGTACCATGATTAATGTGTTAATTAAAATTCAATTCAGAATCAATAATGGCCCCCAAGTTCTTTACTGTACTGTTACTTTCTACAGTCAGGTTGGCTCTGCATTTCCTCAACAAAATGAAGAACACAAAAAACATGTTTATATTACTCCTAAACATTTTGCCAAACATCACACACACACTCCTATCATCCAGGTGGAGACCTGTGCCCAGAAGGGCACTTTTTCTAGTTTTACTATAATTGTATTAAGGACAAAGCACAGTTACCGAAGGTCACTCCAGTGCTAGTCATCCCAAGAGCTCAGAGCTTCTCTGGACATTGGTGTGTGTGTTTGTTTGTTTGTGTGTGCGTGCGTGTTATACTGAGTATCATTTCTATAGGGTTTGTGACACAATGGTGATTGAAACAATGGTAACTATGGCCCAATTCAATAGTATTTTTTTGTTTGACCGTTTTGGCCTCTCTCTTCCTCACTTCCTTGACTTCCTTATTGACTTCCCATTGTACCGCCTCCCGCACAGACACTGGCTAACTGCGACAGAGCAGATCAGTGGTAGGAACGTAGGGACGCGCAGCTAGCCAGTCCCGGTGCTGGATGCGGTACAATGGGAAGTCAATAAGGAAGTCAAGGAAGTGAGGAAGAGAGAATTTCAGAGCAGCCAAAACTGTCAAACAAAGTACTTAACGGCATCTGCTCCAAATGAAAATTGAAAAAATTAAATTGAAATTGAAAAAATGAAAAAGTCAAGGAAGTGAGGAAGAGAGAATTTCAGAGCAGCCAAAACGGTCAAACAAAGTACTTAACGGCATCTGCTCCAAATGAAAATTCTCTCACGCTTCCGTTGTCTCCTATAGCAGTTGTATGCATCTTTTGAAACATCTCACCACCACCACCAGGCCGCAGCACGGCCGCAATGGAGGGTATGTCCAGCTATTGTTTGTTTACGAACTTGGAAGGGACCCTACGTAAAGAAGAGCTTTACGGAGGGTGCCGAGAGGGGCTACAAAATCCCATGAATACTTATAAACTGCATGCGTGAAAAGAGGAGTTTTATGGGCACTAGATTTGCCAGTAAACCTCAATTTATTGGCATTTGGTTAAAAGAAAAAGTCAGAATGCGACCAAGTCAGACCAATCACTATAATTATCTTTGGTGAGACCACGTCGGACATCGGTGTTTATTTAATCCGATGTATCGATGTTATTACATCACTCTCTCGGTCCTGCAGCGCTGTAGCCTACTGGAGAAGTATATCACTTTTTCGGTTCTGCACTGCTTACTGGAGAAGTATATCACTCTGTCGGGTGCGCAGCGCAACTACCCCCCCACACACACACGCACACCTCTCTACACTACAGAGAGAGAGAGAGAGAGAGAGAGAGAGAGAGAGAGAGAGAGAGAGAGAGAGAGAGAGAGAGAGAGAGAGCAACTGCAGTATATTAATGTTCATAATGGTGGAGAATATACCAGGCAGGTTGTATAAAAAAGAGAGGGTCCAGGCAGTGTCCTTTTCTTTCTCATTTTGAGTTTATTTGAAGAACACCAATGAGCTTAATGCCACAATCATGACCAAACAGGACCCAATATTCTCTGAGAAGCCCCGTTCCTCCTTCCACAAGGCTCCTATATACTGAGTCTCACACATCCAATCGCGTGCATGTGCGTGCATGTGTGTGTGTGTGTGTGTGTGTGTGTGTGTGTGTGTGTCTGTGTCAAACCATAACGATAACCAGATGATACTGATCAATCAGGTCTTTGTCCTAGCCAGCCAGTTCCCTGACCTGTCTGACCCAGGCCTGGACAAAGTTGCATTCCTTAGCTCTCCTTAGTATTGGCTTTCTGTCCTGTGCCAAACCCTGATCATGGTTCACTATTATGAACTATAAGACTACATCTAACCCACAACTCCTTATAACTCAATGTGAAATTCATGACATCACATAACCTTGTGTTGTGGATGTAAGTACAGGTGTTTCTCCATGTATTTATGACTTGATGAGAACAGAAACATCCCGACATAGTAGGCTACTAACTTCTGTTCTACCTCTGAGGGGGAAGGGTGGCTTGGTTTGTGAAATGATCCCTCTGCATCCCAAATTTGAGTTCCTCCAGCTGTTTTAGTTGGAGGCAGTCAGATTACTGGGTCTCTCCACATATCTACCCCAGATTGTGTCCCAACTCTATTTATCTATATATATACTGTATGCCTACTGTATAATGCCTATATGTCTGGGCGCCAATACACTACACAACTCTTACTCCTCCATTACTAACCTTTGTCTCTGTAGTATATTAAAATACCATACAGGAGAGTAAATGTGCACGGCAGACAGACGACGAGATGATGTTCCTTGATGTTTATTTCAGAGTTCACAGTACAGCAAACAGCATAGGTCCGACGGCACAGTTCTGGCGTATGTTCATGTGTTTACATTGCTCTCGGCCTATCAGAATGTTCAACATCTGACCACCGCCTTGGCTCTCAAAGTCCAGGGGCCTCCCTGTGTTATTCAATAGCTGTGTCCATGTGCATGCGTGTGTGTGTGTGTGTGTGTGTGTGTGTGTGTGTGTGTGTGTGTGTTCATGCGCTCGCAAGGTGTGTGTGTGTGAGCCGGTGGAATTTTAGATGTGTTTTGGTTTATTGTATTTGCTGTGTTTTATTATATATTTTGTTTTGTTAAGTGAGATTATTGTCGAGTGATTTTACTTTATTGTTTGCTTATATTTATTTCTGTTTGAGTTGCATGATTTTGTATAACCTTTTATTGTTCCACTGACTGCCACTAACCCACATGACTAATCAAGGCCCTGCAGCTTTAAGGACCTGCACCTGGTTTGGGTGTGGTCGACCAGGAGCCCTATATAACAGACTTGGAGTGTTTGGAGAAGGAGAGAGAAACAGAAGCAGGAAAGAGGACTACAGAACCAGAAGGAAGGTTGAAGGAGGGTGTGGAGAGGGCAGTGACCTCATGGCTGGGGGCCAAGATGCAGCCGGGGGCCAGTGGTAGCCATGATGTCGACACGAGAAGGGCTGTAAGTGCCATGACCACGACCCCCGTGGGGGGCCAGTGGTAGCCATGTCCCTCGACTCTATAAGCGCCACGACCACGACCTCCAGAGTTTGCGCCCCTTGCCGTGAGGGGGGGCTGCCCAGAGGTGAGGGGAGAAGACGAGACGACTCCTCAGAGTCCAAGTTCAGCTGGGTGAACTTGGCCATGGACAGAGGAGAGCGTAGAGGCCGCAACACTACACGCCATCATCAGAAGGGCCCAGGGTAAAACCTGGGCTGTCTGTAAGTACCTGCTCTGTAGTGTTGCCAACCTATCTGTGGAACCATCACTAGAGTAAATTATTGTGGAACAGATGTACTGGCGGATTCTCCTTGTATATTCACAGTGAACCAAGAAGAAAGAAGCCCATGGAGATCCCCTCATGGACTGAATTCCCCCCTGTTGGCCCAATTTGCACACGTTTTTATATTGGACATTTTAAGAGTTGATTTTAGTGTAATAAAAGTATTTGTTTGTTCATTCAATCGGCCTCTGTTTTAAGTTTGCCTTTTATATTTGAAGTTGTCCACGAACCTGTGTTGCCTTGTTTTTATAGTCATATTATTTAACAGAGGACCAGACCTCTCACAAAGGTGGCGTAGTTGGCTACATTTTTAATTTAGTTTTTAAGCTAAGCACCTCTGCACTTTACAATTATCACTGTAAGTTATTGGTAAATTTATAAGTATATATGTTTTTAGTGCATTGGTGTTTTTAGCTCGGACCACATGTGCGCTCAGCAGGAGACTCCACACTATAGAGCCATGCTCATCGTTAGGGCCTCTCAAACGTGTCTTGGACTTTCTCAACACGTGTCTAGTGTGCGCGTGCATACGCAAGTAACCTACGTATGGTGTGCACGATGTGTGTGTGCTTTAGCAGTCTGTGTGTCCCCCTGACGTCTCAGTCTAGCTTTGTTTAGAATAATTCAAGGGGGCCTTGCATGTGTGTGTGTGTGTGTGTGTGTCATAGTTTGACACACTGAAAAAACACCCTCGCTCCGAGATGATTGGGACCAGATGTTGAGGGCCCCTTACACTGCCCAAAGAAGAGATTCACTTATAGAATGTCAGTTTGCCTACTATCATGAAGTATAAACCTTACTAAATATTCTACATCTCAAATTGACCAGCAAAACTATCCACAATGTTAGAGAGTGTGTGTCCTTGCCTTGTTCCAAATTCCTTGGAAGTCATGCGCATATTGCCAGGCACGTGGCAGCAGCAGCTATTAAGACGGTGAGCCTGTTTATGCATTTCACCCTCTAACTTCACCGCATAGGCATCAAGACCCTTAATTAATGACTACAGGGAGCAGGGACAATATTTTACATCCTCAACATTGAGGTGTGTTATATATATATATATATATATATATATATATATATATATATATATATATAACTTAAACCATTAGAATCATTATTGCCGTAGGGGAAATAAATTCCTTGCTACCCATCCTTCCCACGAAAAATAAAAAATAAAATGAATTCCCTACCTACTCAGCCCAAAAATGACAGCCAATCGGAGACCAATCATTTATTTTGCTTGGCCCAATACGGTAATATATACAAGGTGTGATGGTACAATTCGGGAGTTTACCGGAGTTTGTTGGAAAGTTTAACTTTTAACTGATTCCTGTAAAATACACATTGTCATGCCCCCGCTCCTCTGCCTTTGAATTTGAGCATTGACAGGTCCAAACCACTGGACTAATATTTGGCTTGACCAATTAATGGTTATGTGGTATATGTTCTGTAGTATTTGCTTAGTCAAGAAAGGAAGTTGTTGTTACTATTCTTGCCTTTGTACTTGTTTACTAATACTGCGCAGTCCTTCTGACTTATTCTGTTCTCCTTGTCTTCCTGTTCCGTTTGGTTTTCTGTTACTCTGTTGGTTTTGTCACTTTTGTGTATCTTATTTTGTAGAATGGTCCATAAATTAAATAGACACGCCCCCCCCCCCCCCACACACACACACACACACACACACACACACTTTCTGTCTCTTCTGTTTTCGATTGTTTTGTTTTCGTTTGTGATCATCTTCTTAAAATGGAATAACAGCAAATAAAAACATTATGAATATACATAATAGCCTTGTCATTTTACTCACTCTTCTAGGCTTCAGGAATCGGGAGGGTTTTCCACCACGGGCTGGTGAATGGATGATATTCCACAACAGAACGATCTCTCTCTCTGGACAAGTCTCCACAGCTGACGGTCGACAACAGTTTGTTTTAGTGCGCCAGGCTAACTATACTACTGCAGTCTGCTCTTGTCTAGACTTTACAAATATGAACAGAGAATACTTGTGCCAAGACTCGATATGTATTTCTGTCTACAATACTGTCTGGATGTAATGGATAAAGTTGCTTTTCTGCCTCGCAAGTGAAGCCACAGTCAGCATGAAAACCTCTCTTTCTCCACTAGTCCCGTGCAAAAAAAGGGCTTGGAAGCCCCTCCTCTTCCATCTCGCAGTGTTGCCAACTCTCGCGAGAGACATCTAGCCTACAAACCAACTTTAGCGCCACCATTCGCCTACATGTGTGCATGCCATGCGCACAGAAGAGCTGATTATAACCCGTGCCTATATTGTTTAATAGTGTATGAACGTTTTAGACAAAAAGTATAGACTTTAAATAATCAGATAAACTTCTTTACTGTTCTGCAGTAGTAGTGAAACTACAATATAGCAGCAATCCACTTTTGTACTCTGTACAGTTTACCCGAATACATATTTGGGTATTTCACATTCCTCATATCATAAGATATAATGATTCATTTTCTTTACTTGGGGTACCTAGAGAGAGATGAAGCCAAGGGCTGCACCTTAAAGAATTGCATTTGCAACCAAAGCCAGAGGCATAGAAGCAAGCTGCTGCCAAGGGTCAAGAGGGGTCTTTGACCCCTAAAGCCTCCTTGACTCCTCATGTGATTAAAATAATAATAATAATGTCAATAATAAAATATTAAACTACCTTGTGTGATTTGGATTGGTTGACAGTGATATTCACTAGCAGCGCTGGTTATAACAACTCAAAACATGCTGCTACAGTCAGACAAAAAAAAAAATTCCAGGCATGCAAGTATATCTAGCATGCATCATGGCCATGCATCTCCCATCTGGAAAGAACAGGAAATACGGTAGCCTATGACATTTCAAAACATTTTTCTTATTGCTAAATAAATAAACTAAACTACCCGTAATTTCAGCTGTTACAATTCCAAACATGCAAACATGACCCGCTTTAAGTTTAATTACTTCAGTCTATATTAGTAGGCCTATACCAGTCTTTTTGTCCAATTATATTTGCATTTATGTAATCATAAAGTTAACATAAGAACATGTAAATGTGGAAAAAGAAGGCACTGGAGCAGCTCAGACAATTCAGGCTCTTAATTTAATAACAGGGTGCAAAGAAAAAGTGACAACGTTTCGATGTTTAAGTTACATCTTCGTCAGGTCATGACCTGACGAATACCAATATGTTCTCAGTAGTGGGTTACATACAGTAGACCAGGGGTTCTCAACCTTTTTGGCTGGGGACCCCCGGAAATGCCTTGGCCATGTCTCGTGACCCCCCCCCACACACACACACACACCCCAATACAAACTGACTGCAAAAATAACCTTAATAATAGAGAAAATATATCATAAATGAATACTGAAAACCGATATGGAAAGTTTATGCATGCACCACGTACTATGTATTGTAAACTCTAAATCCCCATTTTCCAGCCATTTAGTTGCAAAAAAAACAAATAATAATTTGGGGACCCCCCAAAATAATTTCGTCCTCCTCCTTAATAATGGCTTTCTTCAATGCTGCCTTTGCCTACATGTACATCGTGAAGAAGAAATGGTCGTTCAGAAATCTCTTCACTACAAAGCCGGATAGGGAGTTATAGTGAAAGAAAAATTACGGAATTCTGAACAAAGATGGAAGCATGTTGAATGTATGCACACTAAAACCCTAGCTGATAGGCTGGCCACTGGTTAATATTATATGAAATATATTAATCTGCTTCACTGCTGTTTTTCTGTTGTGTAATTATAAAGGAGCGGATTCCTGACATACAGTATCAAGAAACATGGGAATGTGGTGGGAGATGTAGATGTGAGCAGAGCGTGACCATAATGTAAGTGATACTGTCACATGTGTGTACTGCCCTTTTTGAGAAGCGAATCAAGCGATAGCTACATATGTCCAGCTTTCAGTGTACTTAACCACACGTTTTCGTCCCAAAACAAACATTAAATTCCATTGACAATGAATGGACAGTTTTGAGTGTTAACCCAAACATTGCGTAACACAAACAAACATTGATGACGAAGGTGAAGACGCAAATTGTGATTGGCCGGAATGAGACGATGTATGATGATGTAGGGTGATAAGACAAGAGCGCCCCTCACTTCACACGGGTGTGATTGTTTTGTATGCTGCTTAATTTTTGCTATACGGTTATAGCATTCATATAACATTTGAGTGAAATGTTTGATGAATAACTCCATCTGGCTGGTCTCCAACATGCTATACTGTATCTTGAATACTTAATACTACACACAAGGTTACTGTATCAATCCTGGCCAGGCCCACCCAAAACGTCAGTTCTGGCTTCACCACTGCATTATAACCAAATGGTATGAAGTTCTTAACCAATCTATAAAGGACCAGCCCTTGGAACCAGCCCATGCCATGTATACATATGGAAAGGACCATGTCACATGTGGATGTTTTTTTTCAACCAATGTTCATGTTTTAGGTTGTTATTAGAGAAAGTAAAAGGTGAGTGAGTGTATTTTCTTTTTAATTTGCTGCTTTCTTTTGTTTTAGGGATTTTAGCTGCTTTTTTACAGGGTGGGAGGGGGGGGGGGGGGGCATTTGAGCACAGGGCTCTTTAATAACAACCTAAAACATTGGTTGAAAAAAACAAAAGTTGTCCTTTAAGCTTTAAGGAACCCTTGAAACCAAACCTTTTAGTGAAAATCACCTGTGCTTGTTCTGCAGACCCTTGCAGCATTAATGGCTGGAATTGATTGTCCGGTATAGCTATTTATATATTCTGTGTACTACGTCAAAGTATGTGCGTGGATCTTGTGCAAGCTACCAGACAGTTATGCAGAAGGACGTCACGTCGTATATAGGCTTAGAGTATATATGAATGAATATATACTCTATAAAGTATATAGGCTATATGTCCAAAACATTACGAAGAAGCTCACAACGTGTCACCACGCGCCTCGTCGTGAGGATGTGAGCTTGTAGATCAGAACCTGGAAATAAAATGTTGAACTATGTAGATACCTGGCCGACATCAATGATACGGACGATCATGGCAGCTGGTGGTGGACAAATAGCATATACGTATTGTAACTATTTTTTGGTTTGTTTTGTTCAGTACATTCACCCATGCAAGAGAGGGCATGCTAACGGACTGTCCCACTCAATCAACCTTTATAGCCAGTATTTTCTTTTCGTTTTCTTTTTTTCACCGTAGTGTTATGGCTGACAGGTAATCTCTTCTTTCGATCCATGTCTGCTTTATCAACATGCTACAAGGACTATATCCTATATCCACCAATTACACAATTATGTTCTGCATATACAGACCTTTTGGTTTGATTTGAACTTCCTTACACTCCATCCAATTAAATATTATTATTAGAAAACAAGAAAATTACGAAGATATTTAATATATTTAGCATTAAATAGTCTTTTACTCTATTTCAGCACGGTTACTGTGGTTACTGTGTCTATATGGATACTGTGTCATTACCTCATCTCCTTGTCTATGTTAACGGCCTGCATCAAAGTCAGCGCTCGATTCACACTGGGTGTGATTTTTTATTTAAACAGGCGCTAATGACTGGGAGATCACCTACGACGTGTAAGGACCGATCCATGCTGAAGTTGGAACCAGCGTGCTTATCAACTGTTCTTACACTTTATGCGTGCTGATTTAAAACTTTAAAACGATATTGCATGGTCAAAGTGTGATGAAGCTACAGTTCTCTGTAGTACTTCCGACATGATCTTCCACTCCAGCAAAGCCAATGCCGGTCAGGCTGAGTTCAAAGGTCGAGTGACCAGCTTGGAGCCAAATGTCGCCCAGGCAAACGCCAGCATCGTCATCAGAGACCTCAGAGTGTCAGACACTGGGTACTATCAACTTACCGTTTATGCTTGGCAAACGAATGGAAAGTTATTCTGGTACCACTTTCCTGATAAAAAGCCCCATCAAAGTTACAGGTATGAAATATTGTGAATAATATATTTAACCACATTGACCCATTTGGAACATCACTGGTTGGATTCTGTACCTGTGGTAAAAAAAAACACTTGTTTAGAGAAAATAAAATGCATTGTGGCATAAAATGTGTGTTTGCTGTCCCACTATAGGCCTGGCCCAGCCCAAGATCGGTGGGACATCCACAGTTGAAGGACAGGACACCCTCCATTTGACCTGCGACGCTCCGAGCTCCCCTCCTTTCGTCACATGGACCAAAGCTGGATCTGACACCCCACTGGCGACTGGACCGCAGAGGACTGACCTGTAACACTCATAGCTACCGACGTCAATTTTATTAAGAACAAAATGATTTCCCTTTTGTCCCTGGCATCTGCAGCTACAAGTGTTCGACGACTCTTTGATGTTTTAAATTAATTAATTAACATTTCTGTGTTATTGCCACTGCTGTTCTCCTCTTGGCTTACCTACCAGTGAGGACTCGGAGCCCCCACCAGGACAACAGAGTTCCCTCCCACGGCCAAATAAGGACACCATTAGGACAGTTAGAGAAAGCTGGGTAGAACTGCAGGCTGGCAGAGGGAAAGAGTTTAGCTGTGATCCATTGTTGAAGATGATGTCATGAAAATGCTAAATCTTATCAACCATATTTTCAGAATTATGAAAATGTAATTGCCTCTATATTTAAGTGTAACGGCCTAACGGGGGAGACATGTTAACATTGACAGAAAAGTGTTTATTTTCCGTCTAGTAGACTCATCCTGTAGTGTAGAGTGAAAGGGAAATAAAGCAGTTTCAATGCAGAGTTTTGCAGACTAAAGGTTTTCTCCCCTAGATGTGCTATTTGCAACAGATTGGAATCTGGATGCAAGATAAAAGACAGACAGAGATAATTTAGTTGTTTTCACAGAGTAGCAGCGTTAAACATGTTTTCCCTATATGACAATTAAAGATATAAACTCAAAGTTAAAGTTACGTTAAACCACTCTGCTTATTTTAAAACTTTGATTCAGTGTACTATGCATTTCTAGGTAGAGGAAGTTATCTTGAAAGTGCACAGGTTAAAAGACCAGGTTTACTGATAGGACAGCTGGTTCCCTCCAAATGGATAGTTAGGAACCAAATGGACCCTTATGTGGTTGTAACTTTGAGTGTACTAATGCAGGGGTTCTCAACGTTTTTGTCTGGGGACCCCCGGAAATGCTTTGGCCATGTCTCGCGCCCCCCTCCCCGCTCCGCTCCCAACCACGAATGTAAACTGACTGCAAAAACAACCTTATAATAGAGAAAATACATCATAAATATTCGAATACTGAAACCAGATTTTATCATTAAGGAAAGTTTATGCATGCACTATGTGTACGTAAACTCTAAATTTCCTTTTTCCAGGGACCCACGGGTTGAGAACTCCTGGCCTATTGAAGCGGTGGTCTATTCAAGCACTTTTGACCGGCTGAAGAAGATGAATAAGGAGGCCAGGCATGTCCTTATTTGACTAGCATTTTATTAAAAACTAAAGTAGTGGTAGTATGGCTGTACAGCAGGTACATTATGTGAATGAGTTGTATATATGGAGGGACAACATCTTGCTCTTCAATGTATTTTATAGTGAGAGTAAAATGTTCAGAGGTCAACATGTGTCCACAAAATACACTGAATCCTGACCGTACTGTGTGTCTCTTTCCGAAGTGTATTGTTCTCACACACAAGAACACAATTATACTGTTTGTTTAAAAATCATGTACTGTTATTGTATTGTTCTCTATACAGTACTCTATATAATATAGTACTGTTTGATATTGTGATTGAGTACAGTATAACAACAGCATCATAATAATAAAACATGCCGTGTCAGATGTACATATAAGCAGAAATACATAATGTAGATCAGGGGTAGGCAACTTTGACCATGGAGAGGGCCACTATATTTCCACACTCACTCCAGAGGGCCACTGTCAGAGCACAAATAGCTCAAGTAGATACACTGTAGATCAGCTATTTTTGCTATTTATTTTATTTAAATCCTGAAAAATGCATAATTTCAAATGCATTTAATTATAGTTATTTTAACTTGACGAACTAAATCCAAATACATTGGACACAAAAAAAGACTAACATTTAATACTAGTCAATAGGCTACATATAGACTGAAGTAATTAAAGCAGGTCATGTTTGCATGTTTGGAATTGTAACAGCTGAAATCAATAATATATCAGTATTCTGATATTAACCTGAGGGCCACATTAAGTGATGGTGGGCCCCGGGGCCGCCAATTACCCATGTATGATGTAGATAGATTGATGCAATGGGGAAAAAAACATCAAAAAGACAGAAGAAAAGATGGTCTCTAATAGACTCAAACACAGGTCACCACCATACTTTTCTGTTCTAATAATTTCTCAGATAACTCTTGACCCAGTCAATAAGAAATACCACTAAAATGGACCATAATGCACGTTCACGTGGAAAGTTTCTCTCAAGGGTGAATTATCTAGTGGCGTTTAAGGCGGGACATTTCAGAGACACTGATCACATCCATGGGGATTCTCTCCACTGTAATTCCCAGTATGATTTCTCTGGTGGCTTTTAAAGCCGGCCAAACGAGAGAAGTGTTGTCCACACTGATCACATCCATAGGGTATCTCTCTTAAGTGTGAATTCTCTGGTGTGTTTTAAGGTTGGACAATTGAGAGAAGTGTTGTCCACACTGATCACATCTATAGGGTTTGTCTCCAGTGTGAATTCTTTGGTGTGTTTTAAGGTGGGACAAATGAGAGAAGTGTTGTCCACACTGATCACAACCATAGGGTTTCTCTCCAGTGTGAATTCTCTGGTGGCTTTTAAGGCTGGACATTACAGAGAAGTGTTTTCCACACTGGTCACATCCATAGGGTTTCTCTCCAGTGTGAATTCTTTTGTGTTTTTTAAGGCTGGACATTACAGAGAATTGTTGTCCACAGTGATCACATCCATATGGTTTCTCTCCAGTGTGAATTCTCTGGTGGGTTTTAAGGCTGGACATTTCAGAGAAGTGTTTTCCACACTGATCACATCCATAGGGTTTCTCTCCAGTGTGAATTCTCTGGTGGGTTTTAAGGCGGTCCAATAGAGAGAAGCGTTGTCCACACTGATCACATCCATAGGGCTTCTCTCCAGTGTGAATTCTCTGGTGTTTTTTAAGTTTGTGCATTACCGAGAAGTGTTGTCCACAGTGATCACATCCATATGGTTTCTCTCCAGTGTGAATTCTCTGGTGTGTTTTAAGGTGGGACAATTGAGAGAAGTGTTGTCCACACTGATCACATCGATAGGGTTTCTCTCCAGTGTGAATTCTCTGGTGTGTTTTAAGGCTGGACATTTGAGAGAAGTGTTGTCCACACTGATCACATCCATAGGGTTTCTCTCCAGTGTGAATTTTCTGGTGGGTTTTAAGGTGGGCCAATAGAGAGAAGCGTTTTCCACACTGATCACATCCATATGGTTTCTCTCCAGTGTGAATTCTCTGGTGTGTTTTAAGGTGGGACAATTGAGAGAAGTGTTGTCCACACTGATCACATCCATAGGGTTTCTCTCCAGTGTGAATTTTCTGGTGAGTTTTAAGTTGGGCCAATAGAGAGAAGCGTTTTCCACACTGATCACATCCATAGGGTTTCTCTCCAGTGTGAATTCTCTGGTGTGTTTTAAGGCTGGACATTACAGAGAAGTGTTGTCCACACTGATCACATCCATAGGGTTTCTCTCCAGTGTGAATTCTCTGGTGGGTTTTAAGGTGGTCCAAACGAGAGAAGTGTTGTCCACACTGATCACATCCATAGGGTTTCTCTCCAGTGTGAATTCTCTGGTGTGTTTTAAGGTGGGGCAATTGAGAGAAGTGTTGTCCACACTGATCACATCCATAGGGTTTTTCTCTAGTGTGAATTCTCTTGTGTGTTTTAAGGTTGGACAATTGAGAGAAGCGTTTTCCACACTGATCACATCCATAGGGTTTTTCTCTAGTGTGAATTCTCTTGTGTGTTTTAAGGCTGGACATTACAGAGAAGTGTTGTCCACACTGATCACATCCATAGGGTTTCTCTCCAGTGTGAATTATTTCATGTGTTTTAAGGTTGGACATTTCAGAGAAGTGTTGTCCACACTGATCACATCCATAGGGTTTCTCTCCAGTGTGAATTCTCTGGTGCATTTTAAGGCTGGTCAATTGAGAGAAGCGTTGTCCACACTGATCACATCCATATGGTTTCTCTCCAGTGTGAATTCTCTGGTGTATTTTAAGTTTGGAGATGCAAGTGAAGTGTTTTCCACACTGATCACAGCAATGGTGTTGTTTCTTTGCCAAGCTCCTTTGTTCGTCCACCTCTGGTAGGTCAGGGCAGTCAGACTGGTGATGCGACACTGGAATGGAAACAAATACAAAGGAAAGATTGTTGGTAGTTAGAAAGACTTTAGAGAAGTAGAAGAACTTTGTGGATGTTCGACAAATCTCTGTCATGTAGCTAATCAACAGTGACCTTAACAACTGTAGCAGGTACTTTCACCTGTTGCAGAAATTAACTATAAAGTTCCCCTTGGAGCAGGATGTGCTTGGGTGCCATTTCTTCTTATGCCTTCGATGGCAATTGGATAATTTCAGGCATTTTGTTCCAAAAATGTGTTTTGCAAAAGTCCACCTGTTGGTGGCGCTATAACAGGTCAATGTGAAAAGGGTGGGATACATTCCTCAGCCTAGTAGGAAAGTCAGTGAAACATTTCACGTAAATTGCATGCTACGTTCATGATTCCAGGCTTTTTGTGCCAATCCTGCAAACTTTGAAAGCCAATGTTAGCCAATTAGGATGGAATATGAAATATGGGACAGATCCGTCTTGAACACATGACTATACAGATGTGTGTAACGATTTGAGTTACACATTTTTCGCGTTATATTTTTTGACAGAATCTGGAGGAGTAATATAAAAAAAATGTTTTTTCAAAAGTCGGCCTCCTGGTGGCGCTATAATAGGCTGTTTTTGGGGCAGAGGTTCATCGTTGGCATCCAGGGAGTGTGTGTGCAAGATTTGGCATCGACCGGGTTAACGGTGACGGAGATTAGCTGGTAATAGATTGACGGACGCACACACACACGGACGTAGTGCAAAACATACTCTCTCCCCATCCCTTTGGTCTGGTGGAGACAATTACAAGTCCAGACATGGCCTTATTGTCTCCACCAGGCCTGGGGAGAGAGTATGTTTTGCACTCAGTCCATGCGTGCGTCCGTCCGTCCGTCCGTTAACAGCTAATCTCCAGCACCGTTCCATGCAAAACTTTGAACACACACTCCCTGGATGCCAACGACGAACCTCTGCCGCAAATATTCCTCAACGGCCTGTTAGCGCCACCATGAGGCCGATTTAGGCAAAACACATAGATAACTCGTACACATTTTATCCATACATCACACAATTTGGTATACACTATCTCCATAGTCATGTGATCAACACGGATCTGCACCATTTCCCATCTTCCATCCTGATTGGCGAAGATTGGCTTCCAAAGTTCACATGATTCGTCCGTTTCGAGTTTCGAGAACGCAGTGTGCAATTTCCGTGAAATAATAATAATAATAATAATAATAATAATAATAATATTAACTTTACAAACTTTATTTGTATAGCACCTTTCATGACATGAAATGCAGCTCAAAGTGCTTTACAGAGCAATGGAGAAAAAAATAAAAGAAAGGCAAGGCATAAACATTAAAAAACAAGAGCAGTAATGCAATACAGTTAGGACATGATAAAAATAAAGATCAATTAAAAGCAAGGGTGTAGAAGTGGGTCTTGAGCTGTGCTTTAACAATGTCTACAGAGGCTGCCTGTCGAAGGTACAGTGGGAGTTTGTTCCACGCAGTCTGCCCGTAGAAGCAAAAAGCTGCTTCCCCGTATTTTTTTGTTGCAATTTTTTTAGGCAAAGCGAGCAGGCCAGCAGTGAAAGACCTTAGGGGGCGGTTTGGGACATATTTAGGCAGGCAGTCATGTAGGTAGGAAGGTGCGAGACCATTGAGAGATTTATAAACAAGTAAAATAATTTTAAAATCAATCCTAAAAACAACCGGAAGCCAGTGCAGTGAAGCCAAAACTTGAGTAATATGTTCTCTCATCTTAGTTCTAGTTAAAACTCTGGCTACTGCATTTTGGACAAGTTGTAATCCGTCAGTTGTTTTCTCAGGCAGTCCAGAAAAAAGAGGCAGATCAGAGGCAGGAACGTAGGGACGCGCAGCTAGCCAGTCCCGGTGCGGGAGGCGGTACAATGGGAAGTCAATAAGGAAGTCAAGGAAGTGAGGAAGAGAGAATTTCAGTCCAGCCAAAACGGTCAAACAAAGTACTTAACGGCATCTGCTCCAAATGAAAATTCTCTCACGTTTCCGTTGTCTCCTATAGCAGTTGTATGCATCTTTTGAAACATCTCACCTCCACCACCAGGCCGCAGCACGGCCGCAACGGAGGGTGCGTCCAGCTGCGTCCTATTGTTTGTTTACAAACTTGGAAGGGACCCTACGTAAAGTTAACGGCCAAATATGGGCACTAGATTTGCCTGTAAACCTCAAGTTTAGCAGCATAATTAATACGGTACAAGATGTGATGATGGTACAATTCGGGGATGTTTACCGGAGTTTTTTGGAAAGTTTAACGGGAGTTTCCTGTAAAATACACATCCATATTTCATGCTTTTTGCGCAGTGTGGTAGCCTATTCACACCCTTTGATATGACACTCAAAATTGAGCCGAGGTGCATCCTGTCCCTACTGATGATTGGAGTCTGCCTAAGTATATGGTAGCCCACGTTATATTCATGTATACGTTACGTACGTTATACTGATGTGACATCATTTAGAAAGGCACACACATGGTTCCATCAGGTCCCACAGTTAACATTGCATATCGGAGCACAAACCAAGCCATAAAATCAATGGAATTGTCTTTAGACCTCTGAGACAGGATTGTATGGAAGCGCGCGCACGCACGCCCCCCCCCCCCCCCCCCCCCCCACAGTGACGGCGCCAGGGGGGGGGCTTTAGCCCCCCTACTGGAGGCTCAGCCCCCCCTAAGCACCCCCTGCCCACAAACCTAACTGTGATGAAAAATATTCATGGAATAAATAAAATATATGAAAGACAGAATTGACTTACTTTTATATAAATCATTACTATAAAATCATACTTTTTATTTTTGGAATGCTGAAATAATCCATAACCTGACTTTTAGTGCCGCTTGTTCTCCTGCCCAGTGCCCAGCGCACAGTACACTCAAACAGCCCCCTCCCTCCTGAGCCTTGGAAGCGGAGGGGGGAGTCCTCTCAGCCCGCAGTGCTCACAGTCACGTACGCTCAGTACAAGTCTGTCTCATTCTGTCACTGTGACTTCTGTCCCCACGCTGTGTTCTTAACTTCTTTAACAGGTCGCTCGTATTTTATGTAAGATAAAGAATCCGATGAACACGGAGAGCCAAAGAGGACTTGTTGTTGCTGTTCCTCATGTTAGCGATAGCTGCTAAAGCTATCAACAGTAAAAACAACTTTGCTAGGCTAGCAAGCTAACGTTGCAACAGGATCGTTGCGGTGTGTGTGTGTGTGTGTGTGTGTGTGTGTGTGTGTGTGCGTGCGCGGGGGGATTCCGGATATTAAATAATAATAGTAGTTTGAGTATGCTGGCCATGATGCATTGAATAATATCTGAATAGAACATTAACTGTAGTTATAAATAAGGAATAGAAACCAAGATGATGTGGTTGACATCATCCATAGTTACTATGTATAATAATAAATAATATTATACATAGTAACTATGGATTATAAACCTATAATAATAATAATAATTAAAATAATTATAGGCATAATAATATTATTATACATAGTAACTATGGATTATAAACCTAAAATAATAATAATTATAGGCATAATAATAATAAAAATAATAAACATTTTAAAAACAATGAAAGTGCACAATACTGCACAGCTTTTATTTGTACTTGTGTTGTTAAACCCTAGGAAATCGCTGTGGTTGCGTGGTATCGAAAATGGTATTGAAATATCAATACTTTTCCAAATATCATATCGAAGTTGAAAATCCAGTATCGTGACAACACTAGTGTGTGTGTGTGTGTGTGTGTGTGTGTGTGTGTGTGTGTGTGTGTGAGAGTGTGATCTCTGCAGATCTCTCAAACTGCAGTCTGTGTATGCTGTGCTGTCACTGCCCCGAAGAGCCCAAGGAATGTAAAATTAGGCAAAGTTCATTATAATAATTGATTAATTGGATGAAGGTGTTGCAGAATAGTTTAGAGTTCTCGGAAGAGAAGAGAAACAATGGCTGCTTAATTGTTTATTTTGTCTGAAGGACAATTAAAGTGCACACATTTTTGCCTCCGTCAGCCTGTAACATTAATAGGGAATAAAGTTGAACTCAACCTTCTTGTCTGTCTCGACCTGAATCATTCTATTTGGAAATTAGCCGGTGACGGTGTCACAATAATGATTTGCATTGTTGTGTCACACTTATTATGTGTATTAACGTTATGTGGCCTATAAACTAGGACCACTGAATCATTGGAATGTCATTTGTCGTAGTATATATATATATTCATATTTTTTGCCAAAATCCAGTAGCCCCTGCTAAAAAAAAAACAGACCCCCATGCACAAATGTCTGGAGCCGTCGCTGCCCCCCCCCCCCCACACACACACACACACACACACACACACACACTTCCTGTCTGTTCTGTTTTCGTTTGTTTTGTTTTGTTTTCTCTTGTCTCAATTGTATTTTAAAATGGAATAAAAGCAAATAAAAACATTATAAATATATATACATAATAGCCTTGTCATTTTACTCACTCTTCTAGATTTCAGGAATCGGGAGGGTTTTCCACCACGGGCTGGTGAATGGGTGATATTCCACAACAGAACGATCTCTCTCTCTCTCTCTGGACAAGTCTCCACAGATGACGGTCGACAACAGTTTGTTTTAGTGCGCCAGGCTATAGCTCTGCTCTAGTCTAGACTTTACAAATATGAACAGAGAATACTTGGGCCAAGACTCGACATGTATTTCTGTCTACAATACTGTTTGCATGTAATCGATAAAGTTGCTTTTCTCATTTTCTGCCTCGCAAGTGAAGCCACAGTGAGCATATGAAAACCTCTCTTTGTCTCTCACTTCACCACTAGTCACTTCATTCTGACTTTGGCGCCGTGCAAAAACACAAGACAATAGCAGTGAAGCCCCTCCCCTTCCCTCTCGCAGTGTTGCCAACTCTCGCGAGAGACATCTTCTAGCCTACAAACGAACTTTAGCGCCACCATGCGCCGCATGTGTGCATACCATGCGCACAGAAGAGCTGATTATAACCCGTGCCTATATTGTTTATAGTGTATGAACGTTTTAGACAAAAGTATAGACTTTAAATAATCAGATAAACTTACTGTTCTGCAGTAGTGAAACTACAATATAGCAGCAATCCACTTATGTACTCTACAGTTTACCCAAATACATATTTGGGTATTTCACATTCCTCATATCATAAGATATAATGATTCATTTTCTTTACTTGGGGTACCTAGAGAGAGATGAAGGGCTGCACCTTAAAGAATTGCATTTGCAACCAAAGCCAGAGGCATAGAAGCAAGCTAAAGCCAACCTCCTTTACTCCTCATATGATTAAAAAAATAATAATAATGTAAATAATAAAATATTAAACTACCTTGTGTGATTTGGATTGGTTGACAGTGATATTCACTAGCAGCGCTGGTTATAACAACTCAAAACATGCTGCTACAGTCAGACAAAAAAAAAGTATTTTCAAGACATGCAAGTAACATCTAGCATGCATCATGGCCATGCGCGCATCTCCCATCTGGAAAGAACGGGAAATACGGTAGCCTATGACATTTCCCAGGCACAGGAATTTCAACACATGATAGGTATTGTCTATTTTTTCTTTTTGATAAATAAATAAACTAAACTACCCGTAATTTCAGCTGTTACAATTCCAAACATGCAGAAATGACCCGCTTTAAGTTTAATTACTTCAGTCTATATTAGTAGGCCTATACCAGTCTTTTTTTATGTCCAATTTATATTTGCATTCATGTAATCATAAAGTTAACATAAGAACATGTAAATGTGAAAAAGAAGGCACTGGAGCAGCTCAGACAATTCAGGCCCTTAATTTAATAACAGGGTGCAAAGAAAAAGTGACAACGTTTCGATGTTTAAGTTACATCTTCGTCAGGTCATGACCTGACAAATACCAATATGTTCTCAGTAGTGGGTTACATACAGTAGACCAGGGGTTCTCAACCTTTTTGGCTGGGGACCCCCGGAAATGCCTTGGCCATGTCTCGTGACCCCCACCCCCAATACAAACTGACTGCAAAAATAACCTTAATAATAGAGAAAATATATCATAAATTAATACTGAAAACAGATATGGAAAGTTCATGCATGCACCAACGTACTATGTATTGTAAACTCTAAATCCCCATTTCCAGCCATTTAGTTGCAGCCATTTAGTTTTTGGGGGGTCGCGACCCACGGGTTGACACTTGACACTCATAGGCTTGCACACGACCAACAGGGCACCTCTGTCTTCCCAAACACTCTCTGCCCTAAGTCCTGCTGTTCTACCGTTGCCAGGGGGACATCCAGGTCCGGCAGCCATATTATTGCTACTAATAATCTACTTTGGCCTGTGATGCTGACCTGCAAGAGGACGGACGCCAGTATGGGTCCCTTGGCGTTCTGCAAAACGGAACAATACACATTACCCCACCGGCACTCTGTTTGGACACAAGGCTGTTGCAAATTGCAATTTGGGTTACAAGTTGATTGGCCAGAAGGTAATTACTTGTGGAGTTGACGGGTGGACGAGTGTACTATACCGGTATGTGAAGAGGTCAAATGCGACAGGCCATTGGCTGTCGCGAATGCCACTATGTCCGGCCCCAGTCAAGGAGGTTTATGCTTATGGAGATGTCGTCACATATACTGTACGCGTGTAAAAAGGGTTTCGCGCTCGTTGCAATGAGGTCATGTCATCAACATGTCTAGGCGACGGGAAGTTCCACCCTGCTCCTCCATCATGCATATTCATCCCTGATCCGGATGTGGTCGACCCAGACGATGACCCTGATGATGATGAAGAAATGTGTTCGAACTTCGTCTCGTCATGGAGCCATATCTCTTTGCTTTCGTCCTCCTCCTTAATAATGGCTTTCTTCAATGCTGCCTTTGCCTACATGTACATCGTGAAGAAGAAGTGGTCGTTCAGAAATCTCTTCACTACAAAGCCGGATAGGGAGTCATAGTGAAAGAAAAATTACGGAATAAAAAAAGAGACACAGTTGGCACTCTGGCACAACGCTTAGTTACTCTACAGATTATAACATGCTATCGGAGTTTTGAACAAAGATGGAAGCATAATATTGAATGTATGCACATACTAAAACCCTAGCTGATAGGCTGGCCACTGGTTAATATTATATTAAATATATTAATCTGCTTCACTGCTGTTTTTCTGTTGTGTAATTATGAAGGAGCTGATTCCTGACATACAGGGCTGTATTTTGCGTGTCTTAAGTACCAGGTCTTATTACTTAACTTAAGACCTGGAGGCGTGGTCAATGCTCTTTGGCCACTCAGAATAGCCAAATGGCATTGATCACGCCTCCAGGTCTTCAGTTAAGTAATAAGACCTGGACACTGGTACGCAAAATACAGCCCACAGTATCAAGAAACATGGGAATGTGGTGGGAGATGTAGATGTGAGCAGAGCGTGACCATAATGTATAGTGATAGTGTCACATGTGTGTACTGCCTAACCCTTTTTGAGAAGCGATAGCTACATATGTCCAGCTTTCAGTGTACGTAACCAAGCGTTCTCGTCCCAACACAAACATTAAATGCCATTGACAATGAATGGACCGTTTTGAGTGTTTGTGTTAACCCAAACATTGCGTAACACAAACATTGGTGACGAAGGTGAAGACGCAAATTGTGATTGGCCGGAATGAGACGATGTATGATGATGTAGGGTGATAAGACAAGAGCGCCCCTCACTTCACACGGGTGTGATTCTTTGTATGCTGCTTAATTTTTGCTATACGGTTATAGCATTCATATAACATTTGAGTGAAATGTTTGATGAATAACTCCATCTGGCTGGTCTCCAACATGCTACAATTACTGCAATCCTGGCCAGGCCCACCCAAAATGTCAGTTCTGGCTTCACCACTGCATTATTTAACCAAATGGTATGAAGTTCTTAACCAATCTATAAAGGACCAGCCCTTGGAACCAGCCCATGCCATGTATACATATGGAAAGGACCATGTCACATGTGGATGTTTTTTTTTCAACCAATGTTCATGTTTTAGGTTGTTATTACAAGTAAAAGGTGAGTGTATTTTCTTTTTCATTTGCTGCTTTCTTTTGTTTTAGGGATTTTAGCTGTTTTTTACAGGGGGTGGGAGGGGGGGCATTTGAGCACAGGGCTCTTTAATAACAACCTAAAACATTGGTTGAAAAAAACAAAAGTTGTCCTTTAAGCTTTAAGGAACCCTTGAAACCAAACCTTTTAGTGAAAGTCACCTGTGCTTGTGCTGCAGACCCTTGCAGCATTAATGGCTGGAATTGATTGTCCGCTAGCTATTTATATAATATTCTGTGTACTACGTCAAAGTACGTGCGTGGATCTTGTGCAAGCTACCAGACAGTTATGCAGAAGGACGTCACGTCGTATATAGGCTTAGAGTATATATGAATGAATATATACTCTAAGTATATAGGCTATATGTCCAAAACATTACGAAGAAGACAATAGTGAAACAAGTTCACAACGTGTCACCACGCGCCTCATCGTGAGGATGTGAGCTTGTAGATCAGAACCTGGGAAAACAATGTTGAACTATGTAGATACCTGGCCGACATCAATGATACGGACGATCATGGCAGCTGGTGGTGGACAAATAGCATATATACGTATTGTAACTATCTTTTGTTTGTTTTGTTCAGTATACATTCACCCATGCAGTTCCTTAAGAGAGGGCATGCTAACGGACTGTCCCACTCAATCAACCTTTATAGCCGGTATTTTCTTTTCTTTTTTTCACCGTAGTGTTATGGCTGACAGGTAATCTCTTCTTTCGATCCATGTCTGCTTTATCAACATGCTACAAAGACTATATCCTATATCCACCAATTACACAATTATGTTCTGCATATACAGACTTTTTGGTTTGATTCGAACTTCCTTACACTCCATCCAATTAAATATTATTATTAGAAAACAAGATATTTAATATATTTAGCATTAAATAGTCTTTTACTCTATTTCAGCACGGTTATTGTGGTTACTGTGTCTATATGGATACTGTGTCATTACCTCATCTCCTTGTCTATTTTAACCCCTGCATCAAAGTCAGCGCTCGATTCACACTGGGTGTGATTTTTAATTTAAACAGGTGCTAATGACTGGGAGATCACCTACGACGTGTAAGGACCGATCCATGCTGAAGTTGGAACCAGCGTGCTTATCAACTGTTCTTACACTTTACGTGCTGATTTTAAACTTTAAAACGATATTGCATGGTCAATGTGTGATGAAGCTACAGTTCTCTGTAGTACTTCCGACATGGTCTTCCACTCCAGCAAAGCCAATGCCGGTCAGGCTGAGTTCAAAGGTCGAGTGACCAGCTTATGGAGCCAAATGTCGCCCAGGCAAACGCCAGCATCGTCATCAGAGACCTCAGAGTGTCAGACACTGGGTACTATCAACTTACTGTTAATGCTTGGCAAACGAATGGAAAGTTATTCTGGTACCACTTTCCTGATAAAAAGCCCATCAGGTATGAAATATTGTGAATAATATATTTAACCACATTGACCCATTTGGAACATGACTGGTTAGATTCTGGACCCGTGGTAAAAAAAACACTTGTTTAGAGAAAATAAAATGCATTGTGGCATAATATGTGTGTTTGCTGTCCCACTATAGGCCTGGCCCAGCCCAAGATCGGTGGGACATCTACAGTTGAAGGACAGGACACCCTCCATTTGACCTGCGACGCTCCGAGCTCCCCTCCTTTCGTCACATGGACCAAAGCTGGATCTGACACCCCACTGGCGACTGGACCGCAGAGGGCTCATGCCAAAAAAAATAAAGGTGGATGCTGAATGCAGAGGTTTCAACAAAATATGGACTATAGGCTACCAAGTATTTATTTATTGAAGTCAGAAGTATACTAATACTCTTACCAGCTTGTCAAAACAATGCCAGTAGGCTATCTGCTTTTGATATAGAAATACAATTAATTTCATGCAGAATGATTTCAGCATTTTGGCCCAGCCCGCCAACATATTTTCTGTTTCTCATGAGATGATGTCTTACAAAGTAACCATGAATTATATTCTGCCCATGAGAAGATTCTTAGCCATTTAGCAGCAATGAAGCCAATTATACGGCAGGGTTCCCCAATAATTTTTTGGGGGTCCCAGATATAAATGGCTTTAAATGGGGGTCAGTAGCCTCTGCATGTAAAACTGGGGGTCCTTTTCAAATGGGGTCTTGCTCTAAAAATTAATTTTCAGGGCAAAATCTCGACCTTGCGCGTGCCGACGCGGCCCCCTGCCTGGTACCCTATAGTCAAAATATGGCCCTTGAGGAACATTAATTGGGGAACCCTGACATACGGTAATCGGCAATTATTGGGAATAATAATTACCCACTACCCCTGCGTTAAATTCATGTTATGCCTAATTGTATTTAGCATTTCATGTTGTAGAACTGTTGGACACATTTAGGGCCCCATTTTTAAATAGTTCAAATAGCCGATCTACAAGCTGTACAACGTGTTGACGTAGATCGGCTATAGTTGATCAATTTAAATGTTTTTCAAAATAATAACAAAGGCAAAGAAGTTTAGAGATAAGGGGTTTAGCACTGACAAAAATAGGGCCCGTGCCCTGAAGTGATCGAACCACACAGTCTACTCCAACCCTAAAACCCCAGGGTTCGACCCGTAGTAGTAACCTACAGACACCAGACCCCCACTTAAGTTCCCATGCCAAATATAAACATCCCAAGTTTCCCAACATTATCAAAACGACAGAAGACATTACAACAATGTTGTATCCTACTGACTCACCTGCCAGTGAGGCGCTCCCACCAGGAGGACATAAGGCCTTCATCCCACTCCTCCCAGCCCAACACTCCCCGCTGACAGGTGCCGCCCCACTGCGCCTCAGCCTGTAGAATTACATAGCCTGGGCAGGCTTATAATCCGGTCGGGAGCGGATAACTTTCGTCATGTTGTAGTCAATGATTCTAGTCATCTGGCAGGAAACCACAAGACGGAATCAGTACTTCTTATTCCGCCTTGTGGGTTCCTGCCTAAAGGACTACAAATCAGTGACTACAACATGACGTAAATTACCATCCGCTCCGGACCGGTTCACACAGCAATTTTGGAACTCAGACCAGGCTTTCCTCCGACGTGGAAAGCCTGCATGGTGACGCGAGGTTAAGGATTACATGCTGTGAGACATACTGTATCACCCTCTCTCTCCCTGCCCAGCTTCCCTCCACCGAACACGGGCCATTTGTGTTCGTATAGATGCCCGACAAAGCCAGATGCACCACGGTGGATTTTCACTCTAAAGACACATGGTATATGCACCGTAGTCTCTCGAGACAGACTGGTGTCACAAGGGAAGTTTTTATTTTATTTTTTGACGATGGATTCTCAGATTGTACACACTGTAATATGCATTAGTGTGCACGTATGGCATGGCCACAAGCAGCAATACATGTCACCTTTTTAGAAAAACCACACCTGTGCGATGTGAGGGGCACTCTAATCATCATACATCATCTCATTCTGGCCAATCACAACTTGCGTCCTCACTTTCATCATCGATGTTGCTTCGTCATCAATGCATGTCATCAATAATTTACACCATGACGTAAAGTTGTCCATTCATTGTCAATGGGAATTTAATGTTTGGGTAGGACAAAGTTTGTGGACACACACTAAAAGCTGGACATATAGGAGGGCCTCAAAAAAATCGCTTGAATAAACATGCACTTTGAAGAGTATAATTTATTTCAGGAACCTATATATAATAACAGTTACAAACTGCTTTGGTAAAACGAGCATGTATCAGACTCCAGCTCCTGGCTGCTACAGGACGTCACAGACATAAGTCGCATACCGAAGCGGACGTAGGGGGCATGGCCAGGAATACCATCTATATAGGCCATTGTTTCTCAAAGTAGGGTCCTTGAGGTAGTTGCAGAGGGTCCCCAGATAAATGATGGATAGTTAGGAACCAAATAGGCTAGGAACCAAATGGACCCTTATCTGGTTGCAACTTTGAGAGTGTACTAATGCAGGGGTTCTCAACGTTTTTGTCTGGGGACCCCCGGAAATGCTTTGTCCATGTCTCGCTCCCCCCTCCCCACCACGAATGTAAACCGACTGCAAAAAAAACCTTATAATAGAGAAAATACATCATAAATATTCGAATACTGAAACCAGATTTTATCATTAAGGAAAGTTTATGCATGCACTATGTGTACTATGTAAACTCTAAATTTCCATTTTCCAGGGACCCACGGGTTGAGAACCCCTGGCCTATTGAGTGGTCTATTCAAGCACTTTTGACCGGCTGCAGAAGATGAATAAGGAGGCCAGGCATGTCCTTATTTGACTAACATTTTATTAAAAACTAAAGTAGTGGTAGTATGGCTGTACAGCAGGTACATTATTTGAATGAGTTGTATATATGGAAGGACAACATCTTGCTCTTCAATGAGCTCCGTTCTTTTATAGTGAGAGTAAAATGTTCAGAGGTCAACATGTGTCCACAAAATACACTGAATCCTGACCTGTACTGTGTGTCTCTTTCCAAAGTGTATTGTTCTCACACACAAGAACACAATTATACTGTTTGTTTAAAAATCATGTACTGTTATTGTACTGTTCTCTAAACAGTACTCTATATAGTACTGTTTGATATTGTGATTGAGTACAGTATAACAACAGCATCATAATAATAAAACATGCAGTGTCAGATGTACATACAGAAATACATAATGTAGATCAGGGGTAGGCCACTTTGACCATGGAGAGGGCCACTATATTTCCACACTCACTCCAGAGGGCCACTGTCATAGCACAAATAGCTCAAGTAGATACACTGTAGATCAGCTATTTTTGCTAATTTCTTTATTGAAATCCTGAAAAATGCATAATTTCAAATGCATTTAATTATAGTTATGTTAACTTGACGAACTAAATCCAAATACATTGGACACAAAAAAGACGAACATTTAATACTAGTCATTAAGCTACATATAGACTGAAACTGAAGTAATTAAAGCGGGTAATGTTTGCATGTTTGGAATTGTAACAGCTGAAATCAATAATATATCAGTATTCTGACATTAACCTGAGGGCCACATTAAGTGATGGTGGGCCCCGGGGCCGCCAGTTGCCCATGTATGATGTAGATACTAGATAGATTGATGCAATGGGGAAAGAAACATCAAAATGACAGAAGAAAAGATGGTCTCTAACAGACTCAAACTCAGGTCACCACCATACTTTTCTGTTCTAATAATTTCTCAGATAACTCTTGACCCAGTCAATAAGAAATACCACTAAAATGGACCATAATGCACGTTTACGTGGAAAGTTTCTCTCAAGGGTGAATTATTAGTGGCGTTTAAGGCGGGACATTTCAGAGACACTGATCACATCCATGGGGAATCTCTCCACTGTAATTCCCAGTATGATTTCTCTGGTGGCTTTTAAGGCCGGCCAAACGAGAGAAGTGTTGTCCACATTGATCACATCCATAGGGTTTCTCTCCAGTGTGAATTCTTTGGTGTGTTTTAAGGTGGGACAATTGAGAGAAGCGTTGTCCACACTGATCACAACCATAGGGTTTCTCACCAGTGTGAATTCTCTCGTGGCTTTTAAGGCAGTCCAAACGAGAGAAGTGTTGTCCACACTGATCACATCCATAGGGTTTCTCTCCAGTGTGAATTTTCTGGTGGGTTTTAAGGTTGGACATTTGAGAGAAGTGTTGTCCACACTGAACACACCCATAGGGTTTCTCTCCAGTGTGAATTCTCTGGTGGGTTTTAAGGAGGTCCAAACGAGAGAAGTGTTGTCCACACTGATCGCATCCATAGGGTTTCTCTCCAGTGTGAATTTTCTGGTGGGTTTTAAGGCTGGACATTACAGAGAAGTGTTGTCCACACTGATCACATCCATAGGGTTTCTCTCCAGTGTGAATTCTCTGGTGTTTTTTAAGGCTGGACATTTCAGAGAAGTGTTCTCCACACTGATCACATCCATAGGGTTTCTCTCCAGTGTGAATTCGCTTGTGTGTTTTAAGTCTGGTCGATTGTGAGAAGCGTTGTCCACACTGATCACATCCATAGGGTTTCTCTCCAGTGTGAATTCTCTGGTGTGTTTTAAGGCTGGACATTAGAGAGAAGTGTTGTCCACACTGATCACATCCATAGGGTTTCTCTCCAGTGTGAATTATTTCGTGTCTTTTAAGGCTGGACATTTCAGAGAAGTGTTGTCCACACTGATCACATCCATAGGGTTTCTCTCCAGTGTGAATTCTCTTGTGTGTTTTAAGTCTGGTCGATTGAGAGAAGCGTTGTCCACACTGATCACATCCATAGGGTTTCTCTCCAGTGTGAATTCTCTGGTGTGTTTTAAGGCTGGACATTACAGAGAAGTGTTGTCCACACTGATCACATCTATAGGGTTTCTCTCCAGTGTGAATTCTCTCGTGTTTTTTAAGGCTGGACATTACAGAGAAGTGTTTTCCACACTGATCACATCTATAGGGTTTCTCTCCGGTGTGAATTCTCTGGTGTATTTTAAGTTTGGAGATGCAAGTGAAGTGTTTTCCACACTGTTCACAGCAATGGTGTTGTTTCTTTGCCAAGCTCCTTTGTTCGTTCACCTCTGGTAGGTCAGGGCAGTCAGACTGGTGATGCGACACTGGAATGGAAACAAATACAAAGGAAAGATTGTTGGTAGGTAGAAAGACTTTAGAGAAGTAGAAGAACTTTGTGGATGTTCAACAAATCTCTGTCATGTAGCTAACTAACAGTGGCTTTAACAACTGTATCAGGTACTTTCAACTGTTAAATTAAGAAATTAACTAGATAAAGTGCCCCTCGGAGCAGGTTGTGGCCTCCTGGTGGCGCTATAATAGGCCAATGTGAAAAGGGTGCCATTTCTTCTTATGCCTTGGATGGCAACTGGATGATTTCAGGTATTTTGTTCCAAAAATGTGTGTTTTTTTTTTTTAATAATATATTTTTATCCCACGATTTTGTAACCCAGTTTTTCTTTTTCACCCAGTGCCAATTGTCTAATGTAATCCTGGGCGCTACACTTCCTCTGCCAACCTGGGGGGGGCAGCGGACTGACCTCATGCCTCCTTCTATGCATGAGGAGTCCAAGCTGCTTCTTTTCACCTGACAGAGGGGAATTTCCCCAGCCGGACGTAGCGCGTGGAAGGGACACGTTATTCCGACCAGTTCCTTTCCCCTCCATCAGGCGCCCCGGCTGGCCAGGGGGAGGTCCAAAAATGTGTTTTGAAAAAATCCACCTGCTGGTGGCGCTATAACAGGCCAACGACGAACCTCTGCCCCAAATATTCCTCAACGGCCTGTTATAGCGCCACCATGAGGCCGATTAAGGCAAAACACATTTCTGTAAATAATTTTATCCAAACATCACACAATTTGGTATACACTATCTCCATAGTCATGTGATCAACACGGATCACATGCACCATTTCCCATCTTCCATCCTGATTGGCGAAGATTTTCACATGATTTGTCCGTTTCGAACAAAATGCCACAAATCACAAACGCAGTGTGCAATTTCCGTGAAATTATACACGCATATTTCCACTAGGCCGAGGATGACATGCCACTAATTATTTTCCAAATCAGCCTCACGGTGGTGCTATAACAGGGCAATTCATGTTTTTACTTATAACTGCATCGATCTGTATACAACTTATGTATAATAATAATAAAAGAATAATAATAAAACTTTATTTGTATAGCACTTTTCATGACATGAAATGCAGCTCAAAGTGCTTTACAGAGCAATGGAGAAAAAAAAGAAAAGAAAGGCATAAACATAAAAAAAACAAGAGCAGTAATCCAATACAGTGAGGACATGAATAACCAAAAATGTAAAGATCAATTAAAAGCAAGGATTTAGAAGTGGGTCTTGAGCTGTGCTTTAAAAATGTCTACAGAGGCTGCCTGTCGAAGGTACAGTGGGAGTTTTTTCCACGCCGTCGGCCTGTAGAAGCAAAAAGCTGCTTCCCCGTATTTTTTAGTTGCCATTCTTTAAGGCAAAGCGAGCAGGCCAGCAGTGGAAGACCTTAGGGGGCGGTTTGGGACATATTTTGGAACCACCCCCCAGTATAATGGTATGCCCCAGCAGCACTGGGGGAAGTTGTGATGTTTACATCCGGGCATCAGTTCCAATACAGTCACACTAGAGTACATGCTACTGTCTCGTGTCTCCTGATTTATACATACAAAAACAAGTACAGTTTAAGTGAAGAGTATTGTGCTTCGGTGCGGGACCCGGCGTGAAAAGAAAGAAAGAAAGGAAAAAGACGGAGAAGGAAAGGGACCGGCAGAACAGCCGTTAGCAACAAGCTAACGTAAAATAACACCACGATGGCAGCAAATATACCACCACCGGAGGAGATGAAGATGATCGGCGATCTGGCAAGTTAACTGGGACAATTTCAGAGCAGAATTTGAGGACTATTTACTTGCAACGGGATTAACAGAAAAGGCAAAGGAGGTACAGGCAGAAACTCTACAAAGAGTGATGGGCAGTGAATGTCGTCATATATACAAGCATAATCTAGGACTCACGGCGGAGCAAGGGAAGGACGTGCGAGTTTTTCTCGACGCCTTGGAGGCATATTTCAAGCCAGCTAGAAATGTCATAATCGAGAGATACGTTTTTGGAATCTGCAAGCAAGATGAAGGACAGCCCATTGATGCATTTTGTAACAAAGCTGAGGGAGAAGGCTGCTTCCTGCGAGTATGGACGACTCAGAGAGGAGTTGATAAGAGACAGACTGGTGCTGGGTGTGAGTGACGAGAGTGTTGCGTCGCCTTCTACTCAGACAGAAGGATCTCCCACTGGCATCAGCCATAGAAATATGTCGAGCTGCAGAGATGACAAGACATGAGAATACAAGCAATCACACGGGACAGGTCTCTAGAGACAGTGCATGCGACGGATGGCCGTCGTCCACGGGCCCCCACCAAGGCAGGAACGCTCGGACAGGGTTCGGTATCAGACCCCAGGAGCTAATGATAGTTCTATACATGCAGATTATGTGGCAACGCGCACAGGCGCGGACGTGAGTCTTGCCCAGCGCTTGGAAAGAACTGCCGTCACTGTGGCACAGCGAATCATTTTTGCCAAGGTGTGTGTGAAGAGGGGCCAAGCCACACGACAGCTACATGCAGCGGACGCTGAAGTGTACGAGGAGGACGTGGACAGGTCCAACACAGAGGCCCGTATATACACAGCAGAGAGCATAGGGTCAGTTCAGGGACATGGGAAGAAATGGTTTGCCAACATAAAACTGAATGGAGGGTTTCAGAGGTGCCAGCTAGATTCAGGGGCAACATGTGATGTGATGGGCATAAAATATGTGAGGAGACTCGCTCCTGAGGCAAAGCTACTTCCAAGCCAGACCAGGTTAGTACTGTATTCAGGGCAGGCCAATCAATGCACTCAGTAGGCATATTTCACAAAGAGTGTGTAGTGAGGGGTAAAGCACACAAGTTGCAGTTTGAAATTGTGAGAAGCGGGCAGAGGCCCTTGTTGTCAGGTGAAACCAGTGAGCGCTTAGGTCTGATGCGCTTCACCATCCCAGAGGAGCTTCTTAATGGTAGGACACAGCAGCACAGAGACACTTACCAGACAGCACCTCGTGCAGACTTACAGTGACGTTTTCAATGATCCGGTTGAGTCACTACCAGGGGATGTTCATTTTGAGCTACATGCAGATGTAGCCCCAGTGCAGGCTTCCCTGTGCAATGTCCCAGTGGCTCTCAGAGAGGCAGTCAAGGCTCAGTTAGACAAATATGAGAGGGATGGCCATTTAACCCCCGTGACAGAACCTACTGACTGGATTAGCAATATGGTGATCATCAGACAGCCAGAGAAGTTGAGAATCTGCATAGACCCCAAGTCACTAAATCACGCTTTAAAGAGGTCTCACTACATAATGCCGACACTTGAAGATGTGTTATACAAGCTGCCCAGGGCACGTATTTTCACCCTCGTAGATGCACGAGATGCTTTCTTGCAGTGTAAACTAGAAGAAGAGAGTAGTTACATCACCACATTCTGGACACCATGGGGCAGGAAGCACTGGTTAAAACTGCTTTTTGGGGTGTCCGTGGCCCCAGAAATATACCAGAGAAAGCAGCATGAGCTACTGACAGAGCTCAGTGGGGTAGAACCAATAGCGGATGATATTTTGATTGTGGGGTGCAGGGAGACAGATGAGCAGGCCATACAGGACCATGACACCAAACTTTTAGCACTCATGCAGAGGTGCAGGGAGGTTAGGCTGAGACTGAGTTTGAGGAAACTACAATTCAGGGTCAGAGAGGTCAAGTTTCATGGACACATTCTATCGGCGGATGGACTCAGAGTGGACCCGGAGAAAATTAGGGCAGTTGGTGACATGCCTCACCCCGAAGATGCCCAGGCCGTACAACGGTTTATCGGCTATAGGCTGGCCCACCACCTGTGCCAGGGCACAGGACGCCCAGTGGGAGCCTGGTGTCACAAAGACTGGATCTATAGGAGGGACTGAACTCTTATGTTGGGTTTGATGACTCACTATGGCTGCTTTATTGTTTGTTGTTAAAAAAAAAAAAAAAAACAACTGTGAAAAACCATTTGTTGACTGCTCTGCTGTCTTGATGAATGTAAAAGAAAAAAAAGAAAAAAAAGAGGAAAGATATCATGGGTGAGCTGTGTAATGCTGGATTTTGATTTGCACTAAAGAATGTTTGCTATTGTACATGCACTGCCAGGGATTTCTGCAATGTATAAGTTCTCATCTATAAAAGGGGAGAGGTTACAGGGAGTGGGAACCACCCCCCTGTATAATGGTATGCCCCAGCAGCACTGGGGGAAGTTGTGATGTTTAAATCCCGTGTTCGGGCATCAGTTCCAATACAGTCACACTAGAGTACATACTACTGTCTCGTTTCTCCTGATTTATAATATACACAAACAATGGTTCCATCAGGTCCCACAGTTAACATTGCATGTCGGAGCACAAACCAAGCCATAAAATCAAAGGAATTGTCTTTAGACCTCTGAGACAGGATTGTATGGAGGCGCGCACGCACGCACGCACCCCCCCCCCCTCCTCTCTCTTGTCTTAATTGTTTCCTCTGCTTTGTTTGTGATCATCTTGTATTTTAAAATGGAATAAAAGAAAATAAAAACATTATAAATATATATACATAATAGCCTTGTCATTTTACTCACTCTTCTAGGTTTCAGGAATCGGGAGGGTTTTCCACCACGGGCTGGTGAATGGGTGATATTCCACAACAGAACGATCTCTCTCTCTCTCTCTCTCTCTCTCTCTCTCTCTCTCTCTCTGGACAAGTCTCCACAGCTGACGGTCGACAACAGTTTGTTTTAGTACGCCAGGCTCTAGCTCTACTGCTCTAGTCTAGACTTTAAAAATATGAACAGAGCATACTTGTGCCAAGACTCGACATGTATTTCTGTCTACAATATTGTCTGGATGTAATGGATAAAGTTGCTTTTCTGCCTCGCAAGTGAAGCCACAGTCAAAATATGAAAACCAACAAAGGAAGGGAAGCCTCTCCCCTTCCCTCTCGCAGTGTTGCCAACTCTCGCGAGAGACATCTTCTAGCCTACAAACAAACTTTAGCGCCACCATGCGCCTACATGTGTGCATGCAGAAGAGCTGATTATAGCCCGTGCCTATATATTGTTTAATAGTGTATGAACGTTTTAGACAAAAAGTATAGACTTTAAATAATTAGATAAACTTCTTTACTGTTCTGCAGTAGTGAAACTACAATAGCAGCAGCAATCCACTTCTGTACTCAGTTTACCCAATAGGCTACATATTTGGGTATTTCACATTCCTCATCAGAAGATATAATGATTCATTTTCTTTACTTATAGTACCTAGAGAGAGATGAAGGGCTGCACCTCAGTATTAAGTACGTAGAGAGAGATGAAGGGCTGCACCTCAGTATTAAGTACGTAGAGAGAGATGAAGGGCTGCACCTCAGTATTAAGTACGTAAAGAGAGATGAAGGGCTGCACCTCAAAGAATTGCATTTGCAACCAAAGCCAGAGGCATAGAAGCAAGCTGCTGCCAAGGGTCAAGAGGGGTATTTGACCCCTCAAGCCGACCTCCTTTACTCCTCATATGATTAAAAAAATAATAATAATGTCAATAATAAAATATTAAACTACCTTGTGTGATTTGGATTGGTTGACAGTGATATTCACTAGCAGCGCTGGTTATAACAACTCAAAACATGCTCCTACAGTCAGACAAAAGTATTTTCCAGGCATGCAAGTAACATCTAGCATGCATCATGGCCATGCATCTCCCATCTGGAAAGAACGGGAAATACGGTAGCCTATGACATTTCAACACATGTTGATAGGTATTGTCTATTTTTTCTTATTGCTAAATAAATAAACTAAACTACCGGTAATTTCAGCTGTTACAATTCCAAACATGCAAACATGACCCGCTTTAAGTTTAATTACTTCAGTCTATATTAGTAGGCCTATACCAGTCTTTTTTTTATGTCCAATTATATTTGCATTTATGTAATCATAAAGTTAAGAACATGTAAATGTGAAAAAGAAGGCACTGGAGCAGCTCAGACAATTCAGGCCCTTAATTTAATAACAGGGTGCAAAGAAAAAGTGACAACGTTTCGATGTTTAAGTTACATCTTCGTCAGGTCATGACCTGACAAATACCAATATGTTCTCAGTAGTGGGTTACATACAGTAGACCAGGGGTTCTCAACCTTTTTGGCTGGGGACCCCCGGAAATGCCTTGGCCATGTCTCGTGACCCCCACCCCAAATACAAACTGACTGCAAAAATAACCTTAATAATAGAGAAAATATATCATAAATTAATACTGAAAACCGATATGGAAAGTTTATGCATGCACCACGTACTACGTATGTATTGTAAACTCTAAATCCCCATTTTCCAGCCATTTAGTTGCAAAAAAATAAAAAAAATAATTTGGGGACCCCCCAAAATAATTTCGTCCTCCTCCTTAATAATGGCTTTCTTCAATGCTGCCTTTGCCTACATGTACATCGTGAAGAAGAAATGGTCGTTCAGAAATCTCTTCACTACAAAGCCGGATAGGGAGTTATAGTGAAAGAAAAATTACGGAATTCTGAACAAAGATGGAAGCATGTTGAGTGTATGCACATACTAAAACCCTAGCTGATAGGCTGGCCACTGGTTAATATTATATTAAATATATTAATCTACTTCACTGCTGTTTTTCTATTGTGTAATTATGAAGGAGCTGATTCCTGACATACAGTATCAAGAAACATGGGAATGTGGTGGGAGATGTAGATGTGAGCAGAGCGTGACCATAATGTAAGTGATAGTGTCACATGTGTGTACTGCCTAACCCTTTTTGAGAAGCGATAGCTACATATGTCCAGCTTTCAGTGTACTTAACCACACGTTTTCGTCCCAACACAAACAATAAATGCCATTGACAATGAATGGACAGTTTTGAGTGTTTGTGTTAACCCAAACATTGCGTAACACAAACAAACATTGATGACGAAGGTGAGGACGCGAATTGTGATTGGCCGGAATGAGACGATGTATGATGATGTAGGGTGATAAGACAAGAGCGCCCCTCACTTCACACGGGTGTGATTGTTTTGTATGCTGCTTAATTTTTGCTATACGGTTATAGCATTCATATAACATTTGAGTGAAATGTTTGATGAATAACTCCATCTGGCTGGTCTCCAACATGCTATACAATTACTGCAATCCTGGCCAGGCCCACCCAAAACGTCAGTTCTGGCTTCACCACTGCATTATAACCAAATGGTATGAAGTTCTTAACCAATCTATAAAGGACCAGCCCTTGGAACCAGCCCATGCCATGTATACATATGGAAAGGACCATGTCACATGTGGATGTTTTTTTTTCAACCAATGTTCATGTTTTAGGTTGTTATTACAAGTAAAAGGTGAGTGTATTTTCTTTTTCATTTGCTGCTTTCTTTTGTTTTAGGGATTTTAGCTGTTTTTTTACAGGGTGGGAGGGGGAGGGGGGAATTTGAGCACAGGGCTCTTTAATAACAACCTAAAACATTGGTTGAAAAAAACAAAAGTTGTCCTATAAGCTTTAAGGAACCCTTGAAACCAAACCTTTTAGTGAAAATCACCTGTGCTTGTGCTGCAGACCCTTGCAGCATTAATGGCTGGAATTGATTGTCCGGTATAGCTATTTATATATTCTGTGTACTACGTAAAAGTACGTGCGTGGATCTTGTGCAAGCTACCAGACAGTTATGCAGAAGGACGTCACGTCGTATATAGGCTTAGAGTATATATGTATGAATGAATATATACTCTAAGTATATAGGCTATGTCCAAAACATTACGAAGAAGACAATAGTGAAACAAGCTCACAACGTGTCACCACGCGCCTCATCGTGAGGATGTGAGCTTGTAGATCAGAACCTGGAAATAAAATGTTGAACTATGTAGATAACTGGCCGACATCAATGATACGGACGATCATGGCAGCTGGTGGTGGACAAATAGCATATACGTATTGTAACTATCTTTTGTTTGTTTTGTTCAGTATACATTCACCCATGCAGTTCCTTAAGAGAGGGCATGCTAACGGACTGTCCCACTCAATCAACCTTTATAGCCGGTATTTTCTTTTCTTTTTTTTACCGTAGTGTTATGGCTGACAGGTAATCTCTTCTTTCGATCCATGTCTGCTTTATCAACATGCTACAAAGACTATATCCTATATCCACCAATTACACAATTATGTTCTGCATATACAGACTTTTTGGTTTGATTCGAACTTCCTTACACTCCATCCAATTATATATTATTATTAGAAAACAAGAAAATTATGAAGATATTTAATATATTTAGCATTAAATAGTCTTTTACTCTATTTCAGCACGGTTACTGTGGTTACTGTGTCTATATGGATACTGTGTCATTACCTCATCTCCTTGTCTATGTTAACGGCCTGCATCAAAGTCAGCGCTCGATTCACACTGGGTGTGATTTTTTATTTAAACTAATGACTAATGACTGGGAGATCACCTACGACGTGTAAGGACCGATCCATGCTGAAGTTGGAACCAGCGTGCTTATCAACTGTTCTTACACTTTACGTGCTGATTTAAAACTTTAAAACGATATTGCATGGTCAATGTGTGATGAAGCTACAGTTCTCTGTAGTACTTCCAACATGATCTTCCACTCCAGCAAAGCCAATGCCGGTCAGGCTGAGTTCAAAGGTCGAGCGACCAGCTTATGGAGCCAAATGTCGCCCAGGCAAACGCCAGCATCGTCATCAGAGACCTCAGAGTGTCAGACACTGGGTGGGTACTATCAACTTACTGTTTATGCTTGCATGGCAAACGAATGGAAAGTTATTCTGGTACCACTTTCCTGATAAAAAGCCCATCAGGTATGAAATATTGTGAATAGCCTACTATATTTAACCACATTGACCCATTTGGAACATGACTGGTTAGATTCTGGACCCGTGGTAAAAAAAACACTTGTTTAGAGAAAATAAAATGCATTGTGGCATAATATGTGTGTTTGCTGTCCCACTATAGGCCTGGCCCAGCCCAAGATCGGTGGGACATCCACAGTTGAAGGACAGGACACCCTCCATTTGACCTGCGACGCTCCGAGCTCCCCTCCTTTCGTCACGTGGACCAAAGCTGGATCTGACACCCCACTGGCGACTGGACCGCAGAGGGCTGACCTGTAACACTCATAGCTACCGACGTCAATTTTATTAAGAACAAAATGATTTCCCTTTTGTCCCTGGCATCTGCAGCTACAAGTGTTCGACGACTCTTTGATGTTTTAAATGAATCCTCCCCACACATTTCTGTGTTATTGCCACTGCTGTTCTCCTCTTGGCTTTGAGGACTCGGAGCCCCCACCAGGACAACAGAGTTCCCTCCCACGGCCAAATAAGGACACCATTAGGACAGTTAGAGAAAGCTGGGTAGAACTTCAGGCTGGCAGAGGGAATTGCCTCTATATTTAAGTGTAACGGCCTAACGGGGGAGACATGTTAACATTGACAGAAAAGTGTTTATTTTCCGTCTAGTAGACTCATCCTGTAGTGTAGAGTGAAAGGGAAATAAAGCAGTTCCAATGCAGAGTTTTGCAGACTAAAGGTTTTCTCCCCTAGATGTGCTATTTGCAACAGATTGGAATCTGGATGCAAGATAAAAGACGGACAGAGATAATTTAGTTGTTTTCACAGAGTAGCAGCGTTAAACACGTTTTCCCCATGACAATTAAAGATATAAACTCAAAGTTAAAGTTACGTTAAACCACTGTGCTTATTTTAAAACTTTGATTCAGTGTACTATGCATTTATAGGTAGAGGAAGTTATCCTGAAAGTGCACAGGTTAAAAGACCAGGTTTACTGATAGGACTGGCAGTCTACAGCTGGTTCCCTCCAAATGGTTAAATCATGTCTTTGTTATTTGTACTTTGATTGACTTTCATTATGTACTTTCTATGCTAAATTACCTGCAATAAAAAAGCATACCGGTAAGCTAAATTCTATTTCTGACTATGTAGCTAATTGCAATGGCACAAATCATAGTGACTGATTGTTTTCCAGTTCAGATTAAGATTCAGGACATGACATTTAATCCACATGTATCTTTGAATATTGTTTTGCTATATCTTTGATTGTATTGAATTTTGTATAGTATAGATTTAGCTGTTGTATGGTTCTATATGTCACAATTGTATATCTGCTGTATGTTTCAGATTCATTTAATTGTCTCTCTGACAAGGAATTCATATTCCAGAGCCTCTTATATGAGGCCTTTGTAATTTTTGAGGTAACTGAACTTGAGACACCACATGACTTATCATCAGCACAGGGACTGGTCTTATTTAACCCATGTTTCCCTACTCCCTTCTGATTGGTTGTATGACTCTCTGGCACCATATTGTGAACCATTATGTGCTCTGTTCAAGGTTCAAGGTTAGCTTTATTGTCCCTTGCGGGAAATTGGTTTGCAGCCAGATCATAGTAAAAGTACACACAAAACCACACAACAACAACATTCATTACAAGACTAAGAACAGGTCACTAGAGACAGAGAATTCATGACATACAGTAATAGCAAAGTCAGCAAAAGTGCATTAGTGGGCAGTATGTGCAAAAAGGGCAAGAATAAAGTGCTATTTGCTGTTCAGTAGTTGAATAGCAGCTGGGACAAATGATAATTTGAACCGATTGGTCTTTGTGGCGGGCACCCTCAGCCGGTGACCTGAGGGCAACAGTTCAAACTCAGACCGAAGTGGGTGATCCGATACCTCCAGGAGGTTCTCTTAAGCATCTGCCTCTTGTACAGATCTATAAGTTGGGCTTGGGTTCTCCCAGAAATTTTACTGGCCACTTTGACGAGGCTGCTGAGCCTGTTCTTGTTTGCTAAGGTCAGGTTACCATACCAGGCAACCATACAAAACATGAGAACAGATTCAATAAAACTTCTATAAAAAAGAGTCATCATAACAGATGAGACATTAAAGGAACGCATTTTCCTCAGAAAAAAAAATGATGAAGGCTTAACCACCGAAATGTTGGATTCATGATGTCTCAACCTGCTGCGTCCTAATAAAGTATTGGCACTCTGGCTATTGGCGTGTGCGGCCACTGTAATGTAAGAACCACAGCTACAGCTACTGATATTAATAACGGGTGTGTTGCATTTAGGTGTGTGACCCACCTATTCTGCCCTAAAAAAAGATGCAGTAACTATTTGTGGTTGAAATTGAGTTATACAATTAACTCCTTGGTCTGTTTTAAAGTTTCAGAGTTCCATTTTGCTGAGGTTTCAACAAAATATGGACTAGGCTACTAAGTATTAATTTATTGAAGTCAGAAGTATACTAATAGTCTAATACTCTTACCAGCTTGTCAAAACAATGCCAGTAGGCTATTTGCTTTTGATATAGAAATAAAATTAATTTTATGCAGAACGATTTCAGCATTTTGGCCCAGCCCGCCACCATATTTTTGTTTCCCATATGAGATGATTTCTTACAATTTAACCATGAATTATATTGTGCCCATGATAAGATTCTTAGCCATTTAGCAGCAATGAAGCAAATTAAGCCTACAGATTAGATATACTGCGTATGATTCAGGACGTGTTCCATTTTAAGTGCACATACGGTAATCGGCAATTATTGGGAAAAATAATTGCCCACTACCCCTGCGTTAAATTCATGTTATGCTTAATTGTATTTAGCATTTCATGTTGTAGAACTGTTGGACACATTTAGGGCCCTATTTTTAAATAGTTAAAATAGCCGATCTACAAGCTGTAGCCTACAACGTGTTGATGTAGATCGGCTATAGTTGATCAATTTAAATGTTTTTCAAAATAATAACAAAGGCAAAGAAGTTCAGAGAAAAGGGGTTTAGCACTGACAAAAATAGGGCCCGTGCCCTGAAGTGATCGAACCACACAGTCTACTCTAACCCGAAAACCCCAGGGTTCAACCCGTAGTAGTAGCCTACAGACACCAGACCCCCACTTAAGTTCCCATCCCAAATATAAACATGCCAACATTATCAAAACGACAGAAGACATTACAACAATGTTGTATCCTACTGACTAGCCTGCCAGTGAGGCGCACCCACCAGGAGGACATAAGGCCTTCATCCCACTCCTCCCAGCCCAACACTCCCCGCTGACAGGTGCCGCCCCACTGCGCCTCAGCCTGTAGAATTACATAGCCTGGGCAGGTTTATATAATCCGGTCGGGAGCGGATAACTTTCGTCATGTTGTAGTCAATGATTTCTAGTCATCAGGCAGGAAACCACAAGACGGAATCAGTACTTCTTATTCCGCCTTGTGGGTTCCTGCCTAAAGGACTACAAATCAGTGACTACAACATGACGTAAATTACCATCCTCTCCAGAACGGTTCACACAGCAATTTTGGAACTCAGACCAGGCTTTCCTCCGAGGTGGAAAGCCTGCATGGTGACGCAAGGTTATAAGGATTACATGCTGTGAGACATACTGTATCACCCTCTCTCTCCCTGCCCAGCTTCCCTCCACCGAACACGGGCCATTTGTGTTCGTATAGATGCCCGACAAAGCCAGATGCACCACGGTGGATTTTCACTCTAAAGACACATGGTATATGCACCGTAGTCTCTCGAGACAGACTGGTGTCACAAGGGCAGTTTTTATTTTATTTTTGACGATGGATTCTCAGATTGTACACACTGTAATATGCATTAGTGTGCACGTATGGCATGGCCACAAGCAGCAATACATGTCACCCTTTTAGAAAAATCACACCTGTGCGATGTGAGGGGCGCTCTAATCATCCTACATCATCTCATTCTGGCCAATCACAACTTGAGTCCTCACTTTCATCATCGATGTTGCTTCGTCATCAATGCATGCCATCAATAATTTACACCATGACGTAAAGTTGTCCATTCATTGTCAATGGGAATTTAATGTTTGGGTAGGACAAAGTTTGTGGACACACGCTAAAAGCTGGACATAGGAGGGCCTCCAAAAAAAATTGCTTGAATAAACATGCACTTTGAAGAGTATAATTTATTTCAGGAACCTATATATAATAACAGTTACAAACTGCTTTGGTAAAACGAGCATGTATCAGACTCCAGCAGCTGGCTGCTACAGGACGTCACAGACATAAGTCGCATACCGAAGCGGACGTAGGGGGCATGGCCAGGAATACCATCTATATAGGCCATTGTTTCTCAAAGTAGGGTCCTTGAGGTAGTTGCAGAGGGTCCCCAGATAAATAATGGATAGTTAGGAACCAAATAGGCTAGGAACCAAATGGACCCTTATGTGGTTGTAACTATGAGAGTGTACTAATGCAGGGGTTCTCAACGTTTTTGTCTGGGGACCCCCGGAAATGATTTGGCCATGTCTCGCTCCCCCCTCCACACCACGAATGTAAACTGACTGCAAAAATAACCTTATAGAGAAAATACATCATAAATATTCGAATACTGAAACCAGATTTTATCATTAAGGAAAGTTTATGCATGCACTATGTGTACTATGTAAACTCTAAATTTCCATTTTCCAGGGACCCACGGGTTGAGAACCCCTGGCCTATTGAGTGGTCTATTCAAGCACTTTTGACCGGTTGCAGAAGATGAATAAGGAGGCCAGGCATGTCCTTATTTGACTAACATTTTATTAAAAACTAAAGTAGTGGTAGTATGGCTGTACAGCAGGTACATTATTTGAATGAGTTGTATATGTGGAGGGACAACATCTTGCTCTTCAATGAGCTCCGTTCTTTTATAGTGAGAGTAAAATGTTCAGAGGTCAACATGTGTCCACAAAATACACTGAATCCTGACCTGTACCGTGTGTCTCTTTCCAAAGTGTATTGTTCTCAAACACAAGTACACAATTATACTGTTTATTTAAAAATCATGTACTGTACTGTTATTGTATTGTTCTCTATACAGTACTCTATATAATATAGTACTGTTTGATATTGTGATTGAGTACAGTATAACAACAGCATCATAATAATAAAACATGCAGTGTCAGCAATGGGGGGAAAAACATCAAAATGACAGAAAAAAAGATGGTCTCTAACAGACTCAAACACAGGTCACCACCATACTTTTCTGTTCTAATAATTTCTCAGATAACTCTTGACCCAGTCAATAAGAAATACCACTAAAATGGATCATAATGCATGTTTACGTCGAAGTTTCTCTCAAGGGTGAATCATTAGTGGCGTTTAAGGCGGGACATTTCAGAGACACTGATCACATCCATGGGGATTCTATCCACTGTAATTCCCAGTATGATTTCTCTGGTGGCTTTTAAGGCCGTCCAAACGAGAGAAGTGTTGTCCACATTGATCACATCCATAGGGTTTCTCTCCAGTGTGAATTCTTTGGTGGCTTTTAAGGCCGGCCAAACGAGAGAAGTGTTGTCAACACTGATCACAGCCATAGGGTATCTCTCAAGTGTGAATTCTCTGGCGTGTTTTAAGGTTGGACAATTGAGAGAAGTGTTGTCCACACTGATCACATCCATAGGGTATCTCTCAAGTGTGAATTCTCTGGTGTGTTTTAAGGTGGGACAATTGAGAGAAGCGTTGTCCACACTGATCACAACCATAAGGTTTCTCACCAGTGTGAATTCTCTTGTGGCTTTTAAGGCCATCCAAACGAGAGAAGTGTTGTCCACACTGATCACATCCATAGGGTTTCTCTCCAGTGTGAATTCTCTGGTGTGTTTTAAGGCTGGTCAATTGAGAGAAGCGTTGTCCACACTGATCACATCCATAGGGTTTCTCTCCAGTGTGAATTCTCTGGTGTGTTTGAAGGATGGACATTTGAGAGAAGTGTTGTCCACACTGATCACATCCATAGGGTTTCTCTCCAGTGTGAATTCTTTTGTGTTTTCTAAGGCTGGACATTTCAGAGAAGTGTTGTCCACACTGATCACATCCATAGGGTTTCTCTCCAGTGTGAATTCTCTGGTGTTTTTTAAGGTTGGACATTGCAGAGAAGTGTTTTCCACACTGATCACATCCATAGGGTTTCTCTCCAGTGTGAATTCTTTTGTGTTTTTTAAGGCTGGACATTTCAGAGAAGTGTTTTCCACACTGATCACATCCATAGGGTTTCTCTCCAGTGTGAATTCTCTGGTGGGTTTTAAGGCTGGACATTTCAGAGAAGTGTTGTCCACACTGATCACATCCATAGGGCTTCTCTCCAGTGTGAATTCTCTGGTGTTTTTTAAGTTTGTGCATTACAGAGAAGTGTTGTCCACAGTGATCACATCCATATGGTTTCTCTCCAGTGTGAATTCTCTGGTGTCTTTTAAGGCGGGCCAATAGAGAGAAGCGTTTTCCACACTGATCACATCCATAGGGTTTCTCTCCAGTGTGAATTCTCTGGTGTCTTTTAAGGTTGGACATTTCAGAGAAGTGTTGTCCACACTGATCACATCCATAGGGTTTCTCTCCAGTGTGAATTCTCTGGTGGGTTTTAAGGCTGGACATTTGAGAGAAGTGTTGTCCACACTGACCACATCCATAGGGTTTCTCTCCAGTGTGAATTTTCTGGTGTGTTTTAAGGCGGGCCAATAGAGAGAAGCGTTTTCCACACTGATCACATCCATAGGGTTTCTCTCCAGTGTGAATTCTCTGGTGGGTTTTAAGGTGGTCCAAACGAGAGAAGTGTTGTCCACACTGATCACATCCATAAGGTTTCTCTCCAGTGTGAATTCTCTGGTGTGATTTAAGGTGGGACGATTGAGAGAAGTGTTGTCCACACTGATCACATCCATAGGGTTTCTCTCCAGTGTGAATTCTCTCGTGTTTTTTAAGGATGGCCAATAGAGAGAAGTGTTGTCCACACTGATCACATCCATAGGGTTTCTCTCCAGTGTGAATTCTCTGGTGGGTTTTAAGGTGGTCCAATAGAGAGAAGCGTTGTCCACACTGATCACATCCATAGGGCTTCTCTCCAGTGTGAATTATCTGGTGTTTTTTAAGGTTGGACATTACAGAGAAGTGTTGTCCACACTGATCACATCCATAGGGTTTCTCTCCAGTGTGAATTCTGTGGTGGGTTTTAAGGTGGGCCAATATAGAGGAGCGTTGTCCACACTGATCACATCCATATGGTTTCTCTCCAGTGTGAATTCTCTGGTGTATTTTAAGTCTGGAGATGCAAGTGAAGTGTTTTCCACACTGATCACAGCAATGGTGTTGTTTCTTTGCCAAGCTCCTTTGTTCGTCCACCTCTGGTAGGTCAGGGCAGTCAGACTGGTGATGCGACACTGGAATGGAAACAAATACAAAGGAAAGATTGTTGGTAGTTAGAAAGACTTTAGAGAAGTAGAAGAACTTTGTGGATGTTCGGCAAATCTCTGTCATGTAGCTAACCAACAGTGACCTTAACAACTGTAGCAGGTACTTTCACCTGTTGCAGAAATTAACTAGATAAAGTGCCCCTTGGAGCAGGTTGTGCTATAATAGGCCGATGTGAAAAGGGTGCCATTTCTTCTTATGCCTTCGATGGCAATTGGATGATTTCAGGCATTTTGTTCCAAAAATGTGTTTTGCAAAAATCCACCTGTTGGTGGCGCTATAACAGGTCAATGTGAAAAGGGTGGGATACATTCCTGAGTCAGCCTAGTAGGAAAGTCAGTGAAACATTTCACGTAAATTGCATGCTGCGTTCATGATTCCAGGCTTTTTGTTCAAAACGGGCCAATCCTGCAAACTTTGAAAGCCAATGTTAGCCAATTAGGATGGAATATGAAATATGGGACAGATCCATCTTGAACACATGACTATACAGATAGTGTGTAACGATTTGCGTTACACATTTTTTGCGTTATATTTTTTGACAGAATCTGGAGGAGTAATATAAAAAAATGTTTTTCAAAAGTCGGCCTCCTGGTGGCGCTATAATAGGCTGTTGTGGAAAATTTGGGGCAGAGGTTCATCGTTGGCATCCAGGGAGTGTGTGTGCAAGATTTGGCATCGACCGGGTTAACGGTGACGGAGATTAGCTGGTAATAGATTGACGGACGCACACATACACGGACGTAGTGCAAAACCTTCGGCCTGGTGGAGACAATTAGAAGTCCAGACATGGCCTTATTGTCTCCACCAGGCCTGGGGAGAGAGTATGTTTTGCACTCCGTCCATGCGTGCGTCCGTCCGTCCGTTAACAGCTAATCTCCGGCACCGTTCCATGCCAAACTTTGAACACACACTCCCTGGATGCCAACGACAAACCTCTGCCGCAAATATTCCTCAACGGCCTGTTAGCGCCACCATGAGGCCGATTTAGGCAAAACACATAGATAACTTGTACACATTTTATCCATACATCACACAATTTGGTATACACTATCTCCATAGTCATGTGATCAACACGGATCTGCACCATTTCCCATCTTCCATCCTGATTGGCGAAGATTGGCTTCCAAAGTTCACATAATTCGTCCGTTTCGAACAAAATGCCACAAATCACAAACGCAGTGTGCAATTTCCGTGAAATAATAATTATAATAATAATAATAATATTAACTTTACAAACTTTATTTGTATAGCACCTTTCATGACATGAAATTCAGCTCAAAGTGCTTTACAGAGCAATGGAGAAAAAAAGAAAAGAAAGGCAAGGCATAAACATTAAAAAACAAGAGCAGTAATGCAATACAGTTAGGACATGAATAACAAAAACATTAAAGATCAATTAAAAGCAAGGGTGTAGAAGTGGGTCTTGAGCTGTGCTTTAAAAATGTCTACAGAGGCTGCCTGTCGAAGGTACAGTGGGAGTTTGTTCCACGCAGTCTGCCCGTAGAAGCAAAAAGCTGCTTCCCCGTATTTTTTTGTTGCCATTTTTTTAGGCAAAGCGAGCAGGCCAGCAGTGAAAGACCTTAGGGGGCGGTTTGGGACATATTTAGGGAGGCAGTCATGTAGGTAGGAAGGTGCGAGACCATTGAGAGATTTATAAACAAGTAAAATAATTTTAAAATCAACCCTAAAAACAACCGGAAGCCAGTGCAGTGAAGCCAAAACTTGAGTAATACATGTTCTCTCATCTTAGTTCTAGTTAAAACTCTGGCTGCAAGGGGCACGGTGGCACAGTTGGTAGTGCTTTCGCCTCACAGCTAGAACGTCCTTGGTTCGATTCCCGCTCGGGGTGCTGTGGGTGCTGGCGGCGTGTTTCCTCCTCCGCGTCATCAGTGCCCATACCCGAGGCGGTGTTGGCGAAAGGGCCTTTCTGTGTGGAGTTTGCATGTTCTCCCCGTGTCCCCTAGGGTAGGTAGGTACCCTCACAAAAACATGCAGTAATCCTGGTCTCTAAACTGCCTCCCCCTTGCCAGCCGGGGCACCTGATGGAGGGGAATGGAACTTGTTGGAATAACGTGTTCCTTCCACGAGCTACGTCCAACCAGGGAAACTCCCCCCTGTCAGGTGTAAAGGAGCAACTTGGACACTCAGGCATGAAGGAAGCATGAGTTCAAGTCCGTTGCTCTCCCCAGGTTGGTGGAGGGTGTGTAGAGCCCAGGATCACATTAGATAATTGACACAGGGGTGAAAAATAGGTTACAAAATCGTGGGATAAAAATGTAAAACAAAAAAAAAACTCTGGCTGCTGCATTTTGGACAAGTTGTAATCTGTCAGTTCTTTTCTTAGGCAGTCTAGAAAAAAAGTGCATTGCAGTTATCAAGCCGAGAAACAACAAGCGTTTTTGCATCGTCCAATTACAAAAAGGCTCTGATTCGTGCAATATTTCTAAGGTGAAAAAAGACAATCTTGGTACCATGATTAATGTGTTAATTAAAATTAAATTCAGAATCAATAATGGCCCCCAAGTTCTTTACTGTACTGTTACTTTCTACAGTCAGGTTGGCTCTGCATTTCCTCAACAAAATGAAGAACACAATAAACATGTTTATATTACTCCTAAACATTTTGCCAAACATCACACACACACTCCTATCATCCAGGTGGAGACCTGTGCCCAGAAGGGCACTTTTTCTAGTTTTACTATAATTTTATTAAGGACAAAGCACAGTTACCGAAGGTCACTCCAGTGCTAGTCATCCCAAGAGCTCAAAGCTTCTCTGGACATTGGTGTGTGTGTGTTTGTTTGTTTGTTTGTGTGTGCGTGCGTGTTATACTGAGTATCATTTATATAGGGTTTGTGACACAATGGTGATTGAAACAATGGTAACTATTCAATAGTATTTTTTTGTTTGACCGTTTTGGCTTCTCTCTTCCTCACTTCCTTGACTTCCTTATTGACTTCCCATTGTACCGCCTCCCGCACAGACACTGGCTAACTGCGACAGAGCAGATCAGTGGTAGGAACGTAGGGACGCGCAGCTAGCCAGTCCCGGTGCTGGAGGCGGTACAATGGGAAGTCAATAAGGAAGTCAAGGAAGTGAGGAAGAGAGAATTTCAGAGCAGCCAAAACTGTCAAACAAAGTACTTAACGGCATCTGCTCCAAATGAAAATTGAAAAAATTAAATTGAAATTGAAAAAATGAAAAAGTCAAGGAAGTGAGGAAGAGAGAATTTCAGAGCAGCCAAAACGGTCAAACAAAGTACTTAACGGCATCTGCTCCAAATGAAAATTCTCTCACGCTTCCGTTGTCTCCTATAGCAGTTGTATGCATCTTTTGAAACATCTCACCACCACCACCAGGCCGCAGCACGGCCGCAATGGAGGGTATGTCCAGCTATTGTTTGTTTACGAACTTGGAAGGGACCCTACGTAAAGAAGAGCTTTACGGAGGGTGCCGAGAGGGGCTACAAAATCCCATGAATACTTATAAACTGCATGCGTGAAAAGAGGAGTTTTATGGGCACTAGATTTGCCAGTAAACCTCAATTTATTGGCATTTGGTTAAAAAAAAAAGTCAGAATGCGACCAAGTCAGACCAATCACTATAATTATCTTTGGTGAGACCACGTCGGACATCAGTGTTTATTTAATCCGATGTATCGATGTTATTACATCACTCTCTCGGTCCTGCAGCGCTGTAGCCTACTGGAGAAGTATATCACTTTTTCGGTTCTGCACTGCTTACTGGAGAAGTATATCACTCTGTCGGGTGCGCAGCGCAACTACCCCCCCACACACACACGCACACCTCTCTACACTACAGAGAGAGAGAGAGAGAGAGAGAGAGAGAGAGAGAGCAACTGTAGTATATTAATGTTCATAATGGTGGAGAATATACCAGGCAGGTTGTATAAAAAAGAGAGGGTCCAGGCAGTGTCCTTTTCTTTCTCATTTTGAGTTTATTTGAAGAACACCAATGAGCTTAATGCCACAATCATGACCAAACAGGACCCAATATTCTCTGAGAAGCCCCGTTCCTCCTTCCACAAGGCTCCTATATACTGAGTCTCACACATCCAATCGCGTGCATGTGCGTGCATGTGTGTGTGTGTGTGTGTGTGTGTGTGTGTGTGTGTGTCTGTGTGAAACCATAACGATAACCAGATGATACTGATCAATCAGGTCTTTGTCCTAGCCAGCCAGTTCCCTGACCTGTCTGACCCAGGCCTGGACAAAGTTGCATTCCTTAGCTCTCCTTAGTATTGGCTTTCTGTCCTGTGCCAAACCCTGATCATGGTTCACTATTATGAACTATAAGACTACATCTAACCCACAACTCCTTATAACTCAATGTGAAATTCATGACATCACATAACCTTGTGTGTTGTGGATGTAAGTACAGGTGTTTCTCCATGTATTTATGACTTGATGAGAACAGAAACATCCCGACATAGTAGGCTACTAACTTCTGTTCTACCTCTGAGGGGGAAGGGTGGCTTGGTTTGTGAAATGATCCCTCTGCATGCCCACTTTGAGTTCCTCCAGCTGTTTTAGTTGGAGGCAGTCAGATTACTGGGTCTCTTCACATATCTACCCCAGATTGTGTCCCAACTCTATTTATCTATATATATACTGTATGCCTACTGTATAATGCCTATATGTCTGGGCGCCAATACACTACACAACTCTTACTCCTCCATCGGCTCCCTGTGTTATTCAATAGCACCCCCCAGGCCTTATGTATCCATGTGCATGCGTGTGTGTGTGTGTGTGTGTGTGTGTGTGTGTGTGTGTGTGTGTGTGTGTGTGTGTTCATGCGCTCGCAAGGTGTGTGTGCGCTCAGCAGGAGACTCCACACTATAGAGCCATGCTCATCGTTAGGGCCTCTCAAACGTGTCTTGGACTTTCTCAACACGTGTCTAGTGTGCGCGTGCATACGCAAGTAACCTACGTATGGTGTGCACGATGTGTGTGTGCTTTAGCAGTCTGTGTGTCCCCCGTCGTCTCAGTCTAGCTTTGTTTAGAATAATTCAAGGGGGCCTTGCATGTGTGTGTGTGTGTGTGTGTGTCATAGTTTGACACACTGAAAAAACACCCGCGCTCCGAGATGATTGGGACCAGATGTTGAGGGCCCCTTACACTGCCCAAAGAAGAGATTCACTTATAGAATGTCAGTTTGCCTACTATCATGAAGTATACACCTTACTAAATATTCTACATCTCAAATTGACCAGCAAAACTATCCACAATGTTAGAGAGTGTGTGTCCTTTCCTTGTTCCAAATTCCTTGGAAGTCATGCGCATATTGCCAGGCACGTGGCAGCAGCAGCTATTAAGACGGTGAGCCTGTTTATGCATTTCACCCTCTAACTTCACCGCATAGGCATCAAGACCCTTAATTAATGACTACAGGGAGCAGGGACAATATTTTACATCCTCAACATTGAGGTGTGTTATATATAACCATTAGAATTATTATTGCCGTAGGGGAAAGATTAAAAATAAATTCCTTGCTACCCATCCTTCCCACGAAAAATAAATAAAAATGAATTCCCTACCTACTCAGCCCAAAAATGACAGCCAATCGGAGACCAATCATTTATTTTGCTTGGCCCAATACGGTAATATATACAAGGTGTGATGGTACAATTCGGGAGTTTACCAGAGTTTGTTGGAAAGTTTAACTTTTAACTGATTCCTGTAAAATACACATTGTCATGCCCCGCTCCTCTGCCTTTGAATTTGAGCATTGACAGGTCCAAACCACTGGACTAATATTTGGCTTGACCAATTAATGGTTATGTGGTATATGTTCTGTAGTATTTGCTTAGTCAAGAAAAGGAAGTTGTTGTTACTATTCTTGCCTTTGTACTTGTTTACTAATACTGCGCAGTCCTTCTGACTTATTCTGTTCTCCTTGTCTTCCTGTTCTGTTTGGTTTTCTGTTACTCTGTTGGTTTTGTCACTTTTGTGTATCTTATTTTGTAGAATGGTCCATAAATTAAATAGACTATAGACACCCCCCCCCCCCCCCCACACACACACACACACACACACACTTTCTGTCTCTTCTGTTTTCGATTGTTTTGTTTTCGTTTGTGATCATCTTCTTAAAATGGAATAACAGCAAATAAAAACATTATGAATATACATAATAGCCTTGTCATTTTACTCACTCTTCTAGGTTTCAGGAATCGGGAGGGTTTTCCACCACGGGCTGGTGAATGGATGATATTCCACAACAGAACGATCTCTCTCTCTCTGGACAAGTCTCCACAGCTGACGGTCGACAACAGTTTGTTTTAGTGCGCCAGGCTAACTACTACTGCAGTCTGCTCTTGTCTAGACTTTACAAATATGAACAGAGAATACTTGTGCCAAGACTCGATATGTATTTCTGTCTACAATACTGTCTGGATGTAATGGATAAAGTTGCTTTTCTGCCTCGCAAGTGAAGCCACAATCAGCATGAAAACCTCTGGGTTTCCGAGGCTACTTCTTTCTGACTTTGGCTCCGTGCAAAAAAAAGGGCAGGGAAGCCTGCCAACTCTCGCGAGAGACATCTAGCCTACAAACAAACTTTAGCGCCACCATGCGCCTACATGTGTGCATGTCATGTGCACATGCAGAAGAGCTGATTATAGCCCGTGCCTATATTGTTTAATAGTGTATGAACGTTTTAGACAAAAAGTATAGACTTTAAATAATTAGATAAAATTCTTTACTGTTCTGCAGTAGTGAAACTACAATATAGCAGCAATCCACTTCTGTACTCAGTTTACCCAATAATAGGCTACATATTTGGGTATTTCACATTCCTCATCAGAAGATATAAATGATTCATTTTCTTTACTTATAGTACCTAGAGAGAGATGAAGGGCTGCACCTCAGTATTAAGTACGTAGAGAGAGATGAAGGGCTGCACCTCAAAGAATTGCATTTGCAACCAAAGCCAGAGGCATAGAAGCAAGCTGCTGCCAAGGGTCAAGAGGGGTCTTTGACCCCTCAACCCGACCTCCTTGTCTCCTCATATGATTAAAAAAATAATAATAATGTGAATAATAAAATATTAAACTACCTTGTGTGCTTTGAATTGGTTTTCTAGTGATATTTGACAGTGATATTCACTAGCAGCGCTGGTTATAACAACTCAAAACATGCTGCTACAGTCAGACAAAAAATGCAAGTAACATCTAGCATGCATCATGGCCATGCATCTCCCATCTGGAAAGAACGGGAAATACGGTAGCCTATGACATTTCCCAGGCACAGGAATTTCAACACATGTTGATAGGTATTGTCTATTTTTTCTTATTGATAAATAAATAAACTAAACTACCGGTAATTTCAACTGTTACAATTCCAAACATGCAAACATGACCCGCTTTAAGTTTAATTACTTCAGTCTATATTAGTAGGCCTATACCAGTCCTTTTTTTTTTATGTCCAATTATATTTGCATTTATGTAATCATAAAGTTAACATAAGAACATGTAAATGTGAAAAAGAAGGCATGCACTGGAGCAGCTCAGACAATTCAGGCTCTTAATTTAATAACAGGGTGCAAAAACGTTTCGATGTTTAAGTTACATCTTCGTCAGGTCATGACCTGACGAATACCAATATGTTCGCAGTAGTGGGTTACATTTACAGTAGACCAGGGGTTCTCAACCTTTTTGGCTGGGGACCCCCGGAAATGCCTTGGCCATGTCTCGTGACCCCCCCCCACCCCCACACCCCAATACAAACTGACTGCAAAAATAACCTTAATAATAGAGAAAAAATATCATAAATTAATACTGAAAACAGATATGGAAAGTTCATGCATGCACCACGTACTATGTATTGTAAACTCTAAATTCCCATTTTCCAGCCATTTAGTTGCAAAAAGTGTCAACCCACGGGTTGACACTTTGTGCGTGCAGAAAAACTCAAAGGAGGAGGTAGGGGACGGAGCCCAAGACCTCATGGGCTTGCACACGACCAACAGGGCACCTCTGTCTTCCCAAACACTCTCTGGCCGCTGACTGCGCTGAGCCCTTAAGTCCTGCTGTTCTACCGTTGCCAGGGGGACATCCAGGTCCGGCAGCCATATTATTGCTACTGATAATCTACTTTGGCCTGTGATGCTGACCTGCAAGAGGACGGACGCCAGTATGGGTCCCTTGGCGTTCTGCAAAACGGAACAATATACATTACCCCATCGGCACTCTGTTTGGAGACAAGGCTGTTGCAAATTGCAATTTGGGTTACAAGTTGATTGGCCAGAAGGTAATTACTTGTGGAGTTGACGGGTGGACGAGTGGACTATACCGGTATGTGAAGAGGTCAAATGCGACGGGCCATTGGCTGCCACTATGTCCGGCCCAGTCAAGGAGGTTTATGCTTATGGAGATCACATACTGTACGCATGTAAAAAGGGTTTTGCGCTCGTTGGAATGAGGTCATTAACATGTCTAGGCAACGGGAAGTTCCACCCTGCTCTTCACTACAAAGCCGGATAGGGAGTTATAGTGAAAGAAGAATTACGGAATAAAAAAAGAGACACACTCTGGCACAACGCTTAATTACTCTACAGATTATAACATGCTATAGGAGTTCTGAACAAAGTTAGAAGCATTGAATTTATACTAAACCCTAGCTGATAGGCTGGCCACTGGTTAATATTATATTAAATATATTAATCTGCTTCACTGCTGTTTTTCTGTTGTGTAATTATGAAGGAGCTGATTCCTGACATACAGGGCTGTATTTTGCGTGTACCAGGTCTTATTACTTAACTTAAGACCTGGAGGCGTGGTCAATGCTCTTTGGCCACTCAGAATAGCCAAATGGCATTGATCACGCCTCCAGGTCTTCAGTTAAGTAATAAGACCTGGTAGGCAAAATACAGCCCACAGTATCAAGAAACATGGGAATGTGGTGGGAGATGTAGATGTGAGCAGAGCGTGACCATAATGTAAGTGTCAAGTGATACTGTCACATGTGTGTACTGCCTAACCCTTTTTGAGAAGCGATAGCTACATATGTCCAGCTTTCAGTGTACGTAACCAAGCGTTTTCGTCCCAACACAAACATTAAATGCCATTGACAATGAATGGACAGTTTTGAGTGTTTGTGTTAACCCAAACATTGCGTAACACAAACATTGATAACGAAAGTGAGGATTGGCCGGAATGAGACGATGTATGATGAGGATGATAAGAGCGCCCCTCACTTCACACGGGTGTGATTTTTTTATGCTGCTTAATTTTTGCTATACGGTTATAGCATTCATATAACATTTGAGTGAAATGTTTGATGAATAACTCCATCTGGCTGGTCTCCAACATGCTACACAATTACTGCAATCCTGGCCAGGCCCACCCAAAACGTCAGTTCTGGCTTCACCACTGCATTATAACCAAATGGTATGAAGTTCTTAACCAATCTATAAAGGACCAGCCCTTGGAACCAGCCCATGCCATGTATACATATGGAAAGGATGTGGATGTTTTTTTTCAACCAATGTTCATGTTTTAGCACAGGGCTCTTTAATAACAAACTAAAACATTGGTTGAAAAAAACAAAAGTTGTCCTTTAAGCTTTAAGGAACCCTTGAAACCAAACCTTTTAGTGAAAGTCACCTGTGCTTGTGCTGCAGACCCTTGCAGCATTAATGGCTGGAATTGATTGTCCGGTAGCTATTTATATATTCTGTGTACTATACGTCAAAGTACGTGCATGGATCTTGTGCAAGCTACCAGACAGTTATGCAGAAGGACGTCACGTCGTATATAGGCTTAGAGTATATATGAATGAATATATACTCTAAGTATATATAGGCTATAGTATAATGTATAATGTCCAAAACATTACGAAGAAGAAAATAGTGAAACAAGCTCACAACGTGTCACCACGCGCCTCATTGTGAGGATGTGAGCTTGTAGATCAGAACCTGGAAATAAAATGTTGAACTGATACCTGGCCGACATCAATGATACGGACGATCATGGCAGCTGGTGGTGGACAAATAGCGTATACGTATTGTAACTATCTTTTGTTTGTTTTGTTCAGTATACATTCACCCATGCAGTTGCTTAAGAGGGCATGCTAACGGACTGTCCCACTCAATCAACCTTTATAGCCGGTATTTTCTTTTCTTTTTTTTCACCGTAGTGTTATGGCTGACAGGTAATCTCTTCTTTCGATCCACGTCTGCTTTATCAACATGCTACAAAGACTATATCCTATATCCACCAATTACACAATTATGTTCTGCATATACAGACTTTTTGGTTTGATTCGAACTTCCTTTCACTCCATCCAATTAAATATTATTATTAGAAAACAAGAAAATTATGAAGATATTTAATATATTTAGCATTAAATAGTCTTTTACTCTATTTCAGCACGGTTATTGTGGTTACTGTGTCTATATGCATGGATACTGTGTCATTACCTCATCTCCTTGTCTATGTTAACCCCTGCATCAAAGTCAGCGCTCGATTCACACTGGGTTTGATTTTTAATTTAAACAGTCGCTAATGACTGGGAGATCACCTACGACGTGTAAGGACCGATCCATGCTGAAGTTGGAACCAGCGTGCTTATCAACTGTTCTTACACTTTACGTGCTGATTTTAAACTTTAAAGCGATATTGCATGGTCAAAGTGTGATGAAGCTATACAGTTCTCTGTAGTACTTCCGACATGATCTTCCACTCCAGCAAAGCCAATGCCGGTCAGGCTGAGTTCAAAGGTCGAGTGACCAGCTTGGAGCAAAATGTCGCCCAGGCAAACGCCAGCATCGTCATCAGAGACCTCAGAGTGTCAGACACTGGGTACTATCAACTTACTGTTTATGCTTGGCAAACGAATGGAAAGTTATTCTGGTACCACTTTCCTGATAAAAAGCCCCATCAAAGTTAGAGGTATGAAATATTGTGAATAATATATTTAACCACATTGACCCATTTGGAACATCACTGGTTGGATTACCCGTGGTCAAAAAACACTTGTTTAGAGAAAATAAAATGCATTGTGGCGACGACTCTTTGATGTTTTAAATGAATCCTCCCCACACATTTCTGTGTTGCCACTGCTGTTCTCCTCTTGGCTTACCTACCAGTGAGGACTCGGAGCCCCCACCAGGACAACAGAGTTCCCTCCCACGGCCAAATAAGGACACCATTAGGACAGTTAGAGAAAGCTGGGTAGAACTTCAGGCTGGCAGAGGGAATTGCCTCTATATTTAAGTGTAACGGCCTAACGGGGGAGACATGTTAACATTGACAGAAAAGTGTTTATTTTCCGTCTAGTAGACTCATCCTGTAGTGTAGAGTGAAAGGGAAATAAAGCAGTTTCAATGCAGAGTTTTGCAGACTAAAGGTTTTCTCCCCTAGATGTGCTTTTTGAAACAGATTGGAATCTGGATGCAAGATAAAAGACAGACAGAGATCATTTAGTTGTTTTCACAGAGTAGCAGCGTTAAACATGTTTTCCCTATGACAATAAAAGATATAAACTCAAAGTTAAAGTTACGTTAAACCACTCTGCTTATTTTAAAACTTTGATTCAGTGTACTATGCATTTCTAGGTAGAGGAAGTTATCCTGAAAGTGCACGGGTTAAAAGACCAGGTTTACTGATAGGACTGGCAGTCTACAGCTGGTTCCCTCCAAATGGTTAAATCATGTCTTTGTTATTTGTACTTTGATTGACTTTCATTATGTACTTTCTATGCTAAATTACCTGCAATAAAAAAGCATAAGCTAAATTATATTTCTGACTATGTAGCTAATTGCAATGGCACAAATCATAGTGACTGATTGTTTTCCAGTTAAGATAAAGATTCAGGACATGACATTTAATCCACATGTATCTTTGAATATTGTTTTGCTATATCTTTGATTGTATTGAATGTATTGGATTTTGTATAGTATAGATTTAGCTGTTGTATGGTTCTATATGTCACAATTGTATATCTGCTGTATTTTTCAGATTCATTTAATTGTCTCTCCGACAAGGAATTCATATTCCAGAGCCTCTTATATGAGGCCTTTGTAATTTTTGAGGTAACTGAACTTGAGACACCACATGACTTATCATCAGCACAGGGACTGGTCTTATTTAACCCATGTTTCCCTACTCCCTTCTGATTGGTTGTATGACTCTCTGGCACCATATTGTGAACCATTATGTGCTCTGTATTCCCTGATGAAGGCTTAACCACCGAAATGTTGGATTCATGATGTCTCAACCTGCTGCGTCCTAATGAAGTATTGGCACTCTGGCTATTGGCGTGTGCGGCCACTGTAATGTAAGAACCACAGCTACAGCTATACTGATATTAATAACGGGTGTGTTGCATTTAGGTGTGTGACCCACCTATTCTGCCCTAAAAAAAGATGCAGTAACTATTTGTGGTTGAAATTGAGTTATACAATTAACTCCTTGGTCTGTTTTACCTTGTGACAAAGTTTCAGAGTTCCATTTTGCTTTGTTTGAGAGAAAAAACTCCCTCATAAATGTCCGCTCATGCAAAAAATAAAATAAAGGTGGATGCTGAATGCAGAGGTTTCAACAAAATATGGACTATAGGCTACTAAGTATTTATTTATTGAAGTCAGAAGCATACTAATACTCTTACCAGCTTGTCAAAACAATGCCAGTAGGCTATCTGCTTTTGATATAGAGATACAAATAATTTTATGCAGAATGATTTCAGCATTTTGGCCCAGCCCGCCAACATATTTTTGTTTCCCATATGAGATGATTTCTTACAATTTAACCATGAATTATATTGTGCCCGTGAGAAGATTCTTAGCCATTTAGCAGCAATGAAGCCAATTATACGGCAGGGTTCCCCAATCATTTTTTGGGGGTCCCAGATATAAATGGCTTTAAATGGGGGTCAGTAGCCTCTGCATGTCAAACTGGGGGTCCTTTTCAAATGGGGTCTTGCTCTGAAAATTAATTTTCAGGGCAAAATCTCGACCTTGCGCGTGCCGACGCGGCCCCCAGCCTGGTACCCTAGTCAAAATATGACCCTTGAGGAACATTAATTGGGGAACCCTGACATACGGTAATCGGCAATTATTGGGAATAATAATTGCCCACTGCCCCTGCGTTAAATTCATGTTATGCTTAATTGTATTTAGCATTTCATGTTGTAGAACTGTTGGACACATTTAGGGCCCCATTTTTAAATAGTTCAAATAGCCGATCTACAAGCTGACAACGTGCTGATGTAGATCGGCTATAGTTGATCAATTAAAAAAAAATCTAAGAAATAACAAAGGCAAAGAAGTTCAGAGATAAGGGGTTTAGCACTGACAAAAATAGGGCCCGTGCCCTGAAGTGATCGAACCACACAGTCTACTCCAACCCTAAAACCCCAGGGTTCAACCCGAAGTAGTAGCCTACAGACACCAGACCCCCACTTAAGTTCCCATCCCAAATATAAACATGCCAACATTATGAAAACGACAGAAGACATTACAACAATGTTGTATCCTACTGACTCACCTGCCAGTGAGGCGCACCCGCACCAGGAGGACATAAGGCCTTCATCCTACTCCTCCCCGCTGACAGGTGGCGCCCCACTGCGCCTCAGCCTGTAGAATTACATAGCCTGGGCAGGTTTATAATCCGGTCGGGAGCGGATAACTTTCGTCATGTTGTAGTCAATGATTTCTAGTCATCTAGCAGGAAACCACAAGACGGAATCAGTACTTCTTATTCCGCCTTGTGGGTTCCTGCCTAAAGGACTACAAATCAGTGACTACAACATGACGTAAATTACCATCCTCTCCAGACCGGTTCACACAGCAATTTTGGAACTCAGACCAGGCTTTCCTCCGAGGTGGAAAGCCTGCATGGTGACGCGAGGTTAAGGATTACATGCTGTGAGACATACTGTATCACCCTCTCTCTCCCTGCCCAGCTTCCCTCCACCGAACACGGGCCATTTGTGTTCGTATAGATGCTCGACAAAGCCAGATGCACCACGGTGGATTTTCACTCTAAAGACACATGGTATATGCACCGTAGTCTCTCGAGACAGATTTTTTTTTTATGGATTTGACGATGGATTCTCAGATTGTACGCACTGTAATATGCATTAGTGTGCACGTATGGCATGGCCACAAGCAGCAATACATGTCACCTTTTTAGAAAAACCACACCTGTGCGATGTGAGGGGCGCTCTAATCATCCTACATCATCTCATTCTGGCCAATCACAACTTGAGTCCTCACTTTCATCATCGATGTTGCTTCGTCATCAATGCATGTCATCAATAATTTACACCATGACGTAAAGTTGTCCATTCATTGTCAATGGGAATTTAATGTTTGGGTAGGACAAAGTTTGTGGACACACACTAAAAGCTGGACATATAGGAGGGCCTCAAAAAAAATCGCTTGAATAAACATGCACTTTGAAGAGTATAATTTATTTCAGGAACCTATATAATAACAGTTACAAACTGCTTTGGTAAAACGAGCATGTATCAGACTCCAGCTCCTGGCTGCTACAGGACGTCACAGACATAAGTCGCATACCGAAGCGGACGTAGGGGGCATGGCCAGGAATACCATCTATATAGGCCATTGTTTCTCAAAGTAGGGTCCTTGAGGTAGTTGCAGAGGGTCCCCAGATAAATGATGGATAGTTAGGAACCAAATAGGCTAGGAACCAAATGGACCCTTATGTGGTTGTAACTTTGAGAGTGTACTAATGCAGGGGTTCTCAACGTTTTTGTCTGGGGACCCCCGGAAATGCTTTGCCCATGTCTCGCTCGCCCCTCCCCACCACGAATGTAAACTGACTGCAAAAAAACCTTATAATAGAGAAAATACATCATGAATACTGAAACCAGATTTGATCATTAAGGAAAGTTTATGCATGCACTATGTGTACTATGTAAACTCTAAATTTCCATTTTCCAGGGACCCACGGGTTGAGAACCCCTGGCCTATTGAGTGGTCTATTCAAGCACTTTTGACCGGTTGCAGAAGATGAATAAGGAGGCCAGGCATGTCCTTATTTGACTAACATTTTATTAAAAACTAAAGTAGTGGTAGTATGGCTGTACAGCAGGTACATTATTTGAATGAGTTGTATATGTGGAGGGACAACATCTTGCTCTTCAATGAGCTCCGTTCTTTTATAGTGAGAGTAAAATGTTCAGAGGTCAACATGTGTCCACAAAATACACTGAATCCTGACCTGTACTGTGTGTCTCTTTCCAAAGTGTATTGTTCTCACACACAAGAACACAATTATACTGTTTGTTTAAAAATCATGTACTGTTATTGTATTGTTCTCTATACAGTATAATATAGTACTGTTTGATATTGTGATTGAGTACAGTATAACAACAGCATCATAATAAATGATCAAAACATGCCGTGTCGGATGTACATATAAGCAGAAATACATAATGTAGATCAGGGGTAGGCAACTTTGACCATGGAGAGGGCCACTATATTTCCACACTCACTCCAGAGGGCCACTGTCATAGCACAAATAGCTGATCTACAAGCTCAAAACACGTTGCTATTTTTGCTATTTCTTTTATTGAAATCCTGAATTATTTTTTGACATTTTTTAATTGGAATCTTAAAAAATGTCCTTTTTATTTCATTTCAAATGCATTTAATTATAGTTATGTTAACTTGACGAACTAAATCCAAATACATTGGACACAAAAAAGACGAACATTTAATACTAGTCATTAAGCTACATATAGACTGAAGTAATTAAAGCGGGTAATGTTTGCATGTGTGGAATTGTAACAGCTGAAATCAATAATATATCAGTATTCTGACATTAACCTGAGGGCCACATTAAGTGATGGTGGGCCCCGGGGCCGCCAGTTGCCCATGTATGATGTAGATAATAGATAGATTGATGCAATGGGGAAACAAACATCAAAATGACAGAAGAAAAGATGGTCTCTAACAGACTCAAACACAGGTCACCACCATACTTTTCTGTTCTAATAATTTCTCAGATAACTCTTGACCCAGTCAAAAATAAATACCACTAAAATGGACCATAAAGCACGTTTACGTGGAAAGTTTCTCTCAAGGGTGAATTATCTAGTGGCGTTTAAGGCGGGACATTTCAGAGACACTGATCACATCCATGTGGATTCTCTCCACTGTAATTCCCAGTATGATTTCTCTGGTGGCTTTTAAGGCCGGCCAAACGAGAGAAGTGTTGTCCACACTGATCACATCCATAGGGTTTCTCTCCAGTGTGAATTCTCTGGTGTGTTTTAAGGCTGGACATTTGAGAGAAGTGTTGTCCACACTGATCACATCCATAGGGTTTCTCTGCAGTGTGAATTCTCTTGTGTTTTTTAAGGCTGGACATGTGAGAGAAGTGTTGTCCACACTGATCACATCCATAGGGTTTCTCTGCAGTGTGAATTCTCTTGTGTTTTTTAAGGCTGGACATGTGAGAGAAGTGTTGTCCACACTGATCACATCCATAGGGTTTCTCTCCAGTGTGAATTATCTGGTGGGTTTTAAGGTGGGCCAATAGAGAGAAGCGTTGTCCACAATGATCACATCCATAGGGTTTCTCTCCAGTGTGAATTCTCTGGTGTGTTTTAAGGCTGGACATTACAGAGAAGTGTTGTCCACACTGATCACATCCATAGGGTTTCTCTCCAGTGTGAATTCTCTGGTGTTTTAAGGTGGGACATTTGAGAGAAGTGTTGTCCACACTGATCACATCCTTCTCTCCAGTATGATTTCTCTGGTGGCTTTTAAGGTAGGCCAATTGAGAGAAGCGTTGTCCACACTGATCACATCCATAGGGTTTCTTACCAGTGTGAATTCTCTCGTGGCTTTTAAGGCCGTCCAAACGAGAGAAGTGTTGTCCCCACTGATCAGATCCATAGGGTTTCTCTCTAGTGTGAATTCTCTGGTGTGTTTTAAGGCTAGACATTTGAGAGAATTGTTGTTTACACTGATCACATTCATAGGGTTTCTCTCCAGTGTGAATTCTCTGGTGTATTTTAAGGCTGGACATTTCAGAGAAGTGTTGTCCACACTGATCATATCCATAGGGTTTCTAACAAGTGTGAATTTTCTGGTGTGTTTTAAGGTTGGACATTGCAGAGAAGTGTTTTCCACACTGACCACATCCATAGGGTTTCTCTCCAGTGTGAATTCTCTTGTGTTTTTTAAGGCTGGACATTCGAGAGAAGTGTTGTCCACACTGATCACATCCATAGGGTTTCTCTCCAGTGTGAATTCTATGGTGTATTTTAAGGCTGGACATTTCAGAGAAGTGTTCTCTACACTGATCACATCCATAGGGTTTCTCACCAGTGTGAATTCTCTCATGGCTTTTAAGGCCGTCCAAACGAGAGAAGTGTTGTCCACACTGATCACATCCATAGGGTTTCTCTCCAGTGTGAATTCTCTGGTGGTTTTTAAGGTTGGTCGATTGAGAGAAGCGTTGTCCACACTGATCACATCCATAGGGTTTCTCTCCAGTGTGAATTCTCTGGTGTGTTTTAAGGTGGCACTTTACAGAGAAGTGTTTTCCACACTGATCACATCCATAGGGTTTCTCTCCAGTGTGAATTATTTCGTGTTTTTTAAGGCTGGACATTTCAGAGAAGTGTTGACCACACTGATCACATCCATAGGGTTTCTCTCCAGTGTGAATTCTCTGGTGTATTTTAAGGTTGGTCGATTGAGAGAAGCGTTGTCCACACTGATCACATCCATAGGGTTTCTCTCCAGTGTGAATTCTCTGGTGTCTTTTAAGGTGGGACTTTACAGAGAAGTGTTTTCCACACTGATCACATCCATAGGGTTTCTCTCCAGTGTGAATTATTTCGTGTTTTTTAAGGTTGGACATTTCAGAGAAGTGTTGTCCACACTGATCACATCCATAGGGTTTCTCTCCAGTGTGAACTCTCTGGTGTATTTTAAGGCTGGTCGATTGAGAGAAGCGTTGTCCACACTGATCACATCCATAGGGTTTCTCTCCAGTGTGAATTCTCTGGTGTGTCTTAAGGTTGGACATTTGAGAGAAGTGTTGTCCACACTGATCACACCCATAGGGTTTCTCTCCAGTGTGCATTTTCTGGTGGGTTTTAAAGCTGGTCAATACCGAGAAGTGTTTTCCACACTGACCACATCCATAGGGTTTCTCTCCAGTGTGAATTCTCTTGTGTGTTTTAAGGCTGGACATTTCAGAGAAGTGTTGTCCACACTGATCACATCCATAGGGTTTCTCTCCAGTGTGAATTCTCTGGTGGGTTTTAAGGTGGTCCAATCGAGAGAAGCGTTGTCCACACTCATCACATCCATATGGTTTCTCTCCAGTGTGAATTCTCTGGTGTGTTTTAAGTTTTGAAATGCAAGTGAAGTGTTTTCCACACTGATCACATCCATAGGGTTTCTCTCCAGTGTGAATTATCTGGTGGGTTTTAAGTTGGGCCAATAGAGAGAAGCGTTGTCCACACTGATCACATCCATAAGGTTTCTCTCCAGTGTGAATTATCTGGTGTGTTTTAAGGTGGGACTTTACAGAGAAGTGTTTTCCACACTGATCACATCCATAGGGTTTCTCTCCAGTGTGAATTATTCTCTGGTGTATTTTAAGTTTGGAGATGCAAGTGAAGTGTTTTCCACACTGATCACAGCAATGGTGTTGTTTCTTTGCCAAGCTCCTTTGTTCGTTCACCTCTGCTAGGTCAGGGCAGTCAGACTGGTGATGCGACACTGGAATGGAAACAAATACAAAGGAAAGATTGTTGGTAGGTAGAAAGACTTAGAAGAAGTAGAAGAACTTTGTGGATGTTCGACAAATCTCTGTCATGTAGCTAACGAACAGTGGCCTTAACAACTGTATCAGGTACTTTCACCTGCTGCAGAAATTAACTAGATAAAGTGCCCCTCGGAGCAGGTTGTGGCCTCCTGGTGGCGCTATAATAGGCCAATGTGAAAAGGGTGCCATTTCTTCTCATGCCTTGGATGGCAATTGGATGATTTCAGGTATTTTGTTCCAAAAATGTGTTTTGAAAAAATCCACCTGCTGGTGGCGCTATAACAGGCCAACGACGAACCTCAACGGCCTGTTATAGCGCCACCATGAGGCCGATTAAGGCAAAACACATTTCTGTAAATAATTTTATCCAAACATCACACAATTTGGTATACACTATCTCCATAGTCATGTGATCAACACGGATCACATGCACCATTTCCCATCTTCCATCCTGATTGGCGAAGATTTTCACATGATTTGTCCGTTTCGAACAAAATGCCACAAATCACAAACGCAGTGTGCAATTTCCGTGAAATTATACACGCATATTTCCACTAGGCCGAGGATGACATGCCACTAATTATTTTCCAAATCAGCCTCACGGTGGTGCTATAACAGGGCAATTCATGTTTTTACTTATAACTGCATCGATCTGTATACAACTTATGTATAATAATAATAAAAGAATAATAATAAAACTTTATTTGTATAGCACTTTTCATGACATGAAATGCAGTTAAAAGTGCTTAACAGAGCAATTGAGAAAAAAAAGAAAAGAAAGGCAAAAAAAAACAAGAGCAGTAATGCAATACAGTGAGGACATGAATAACCAAAAATTTAAAGATCAATTAAAAGCAAGGATTTAGAAGTGGGTCTTGAGCTGTGCTTTAAAAATGTCTACAGAGGCTGCCTGTCGAAGGTACAGTGGGAATTTTTTCCACGCTGTCGGCCTGTAGAAGCAAAAAGCTGCTTCCCCGTATTTTTTAGTTGCCATTCTTTAAGGCAAAGCGAGCAGGCCAGCAGTGGAAGACCTTAGGGGGAGGTTTGGGACATATTTTGGAACCACCCCCCTGTACAATGGTATGCCCCAGCAGCACTGGGGGAAGTTGTGATGTTTACATCCGGGCATCAGTTCCAATACAGTCACACTAGAGTACATACTACTGTCTCGTCTCTCCTGATTTATACATACAAAAACAAGTACAGTTTAAGTGAAGAGTATTGTGCTTCGGTGCGGGACCCGGCGTGAAAAAAAAGAAAGAAAGGAAAAAGACGGAGAAGGAATTAGTCCGGCAGAACAGCCGTTAGCAACAAGCTAACGTAAAATAACACCACGATGGCAGCAAATATACCACCACCGGAGGAGATGAAGATGAGCGGCGATCTGGCAAGTTAACTGGGACAATTTCAGAGCTGAATTTGAGGACTATTTACTTGCAACGGGATTAACAGAAAAGGCAAAGGAGGTACAGGCAGAAACTCTACAAAGAGTGATGGGCAGTGAATGTCGTCATATATACAAGCATAATCTAGGACTCACGACGGAGCAAGGGAAGGACGTGCAAGTTATTCTCGACGCCTTGGAGGCATTTTTCAAGCCGGCTAGAAATGTCATAATCGAGAGATACGTTTTTGGAATCTGCGAGCAAGATGAAGGAGAGCCGCCCATTGATGCATTTGTAACAAAGCTGAGGGAGAAGGCTGCTTCCTGCGAGCATGGACGACTCAGAGAGGAGTTGATAAGAGACAGACTGGTGCTGGGTGTGAGTGACGAGAGTGTTGCGTCGCCGTCTACTACTCAGACAGAAGGATCTCACACTGGCATCAGCCATAGAAATATGTCGAGCTGCAGAGATGACAGACATGAGAATACAAGCAATCACACACAGGACAGGTCTCTAGAGACAGTGCATGCGACGGATGGCCGTCGTCCACGGGCCCCCAGCAAGGCAGGAACGCTCGGACAGGGTTCGGTATCAGACCCCAGGAGCTAATGATAGTTCTACATGCAGATTATGTGGCAACGCGCACAGGCGCGGACGTGAGTCTTGCCCAGCGCTTGGAAAGAACTGCCGTCACTGTGGCACTGCAGCGAATCATTTTTGCCAAGGTGTGTGTGAAGAGGGGCCAAGCCACACGACAGCTACATGCAGCGGACGCTGAAGTGTACGAGGAGGACGTGGACAGGTCCAACACAGAGGCCCATATATACACAGCAGAGAGCATAGGGTCAGTTCAGGGACATGGGAAGAAATGGTTTGCCAACATAAAACTGAATGGAGGGTTTCAGAGGTGCCAGCTAGATTCAGGGGCAACATGTGATGTGATGGGCATAAAAGACGTGAGGAGACTCGCTCCTGAGGCAAAGCTACTGCGAGCCAGACCAGGTCAGTACTGTATTCAGGCCAATCAATGCACTCAGTAGGCATATTTCACACAGAGTGTGTAGTGAGGGATAAAGCACACAAGTTGCAGTTTGGAATTGTGAGAAGCTGGCAGAGGCCCTTGTTGTCAGGTGAAACCAGTGAGCGCTTAGGTCTGATGCGCTTCACCATCCCAGAGGAGCTTCTTAATGGTAGGACACAGCAGCACAGAGCCACTTACCAGACAGCACCTCGTGCAGACTTACAGTGACGTTTTCAATGATCCGGTTGAGTCACTACCAGGGGATGTTCATTTTGAGCTACATGCAGATGTAGCCCCAGTGCAGGCTTCCCTGCGCAATGTCCCAGTGGCTCTCAGAGAGGCAGTCAAGGCTCAGTTAGACAAATATGAGAGGGATGGCCATTTAACCCCCGTGACAGAACCTACTGACTGGATTAGCAATATGGTGATCATCAGACAGCCAGAGAAGTTGAGAATCTGCATAGACCCCAAGTCACTAAATCAGGCTTTAAAGAGGTCTCACTACATAATGCCGACACTTGAAGATGTGTTATACAAGCTGCCCAGGGCACGTATTTTCACCCTTGTAGATGCACGAGATGCTTTCTTGCAGTGTAAACTAGACGAAGAGAGTAGTTACACCACCACATTCTGGACACCATGGGGCAGGAAGCACTGGTTAAAACTGCTTTTTGGGGTGTCCGTGGCCCCAGAAATATACCAGAGAAAGCAGCATGAGCTACTGACAGGGCTCAGTGGGGTAGAACCAATAGCGGATGATATTTTGATTGTGGGGTGCAGGGAGACAGATGAACAGGCCATACAGGACCATGACACCAAACTTTTAGCACTCATGCAGAGGTGCAGGGAGGTTAGGCTGAGACTGAGTTTGAGGAAACTACAATTCAGGGTCAGAGAGGTCAAGTTTCATGGACACATTCTATCGGCGGATGGACTCAGAGCGGACTCGGAGAAAATTAGGGCAGTCCGTGACATGCCTCACCACGAAGATGCCAAGGCCGTACAACGGTTTATCGGGTTTGTGACGTACCTTGCCAGGTTCATGCCCCGCCCCTTCTCACAGCACCCAAACGACTCCAGAGCATGTTGCTCACACTTCAAGCATACAATCTCATGGTTGTGTACAAGCCTGGTGTCTATAGGAGGGACTGAACTCTTATGTTGGGTTTGATGACTCACTGTGGCTGCTTTATTGTTTGTTGTTTAAAAAAAAACTGTGAAGAAGGTTGGGAGGTTGTAAAATGTCTGAATGCATTTGTTGACTGCTCTGCTTTCTTGTTGAATGTAAAAGAAAAGAAAAAAAATAGGAAAGATAACATGGGTGAGCTGTGTAATGCTGGATTTTGATTTGCACTAAAGAATGTTTGCTATTGTACATTTCTGCAATGTTCTCATCTATAAAAGGGGAGATGTTACAGGGAGTGGGAACCACCCCCCTGTATAATGGTATGCCCCAGCAGCACTGGGTGAAGTTGTGATGTTTACATCCGGTGTTCTAGTTTGTCATCAGACCCTGTCAACTTCAGACTGCGTCAACCGTCGCCGTAGAGACGGACCCACAACTGCAGATGTTGTTCACAGCGAAATAATTCATAGCAGTCCGCGTCAATGCCTGCTTTTTCCCTTTATTTTAATCACAATTCCAAACAATATAGCCTATAAGCCTACCGATGTGATTCTTGTCTTAAGCGTCGGGCAGACGTTGTGTGGAGTGTGGACCTTAGCCAGGTTGTTGTTGTTGTTGTTGACAGTCACGGGAAGAAGGGGTTGTCTGACTCTTACTGTTTCTCAAATAATACATTAGCTTTTATAAATTCTATTGTATTCGCCATTGGAGTATGAGTATGTGTCACGTACATTAACCATGTAGCCCAGCATGTAGTGCGTGAAAATAAACGCATTGATGAATGAAGGAAGAAATAAATAAATAAATAAATGTTTCTGACGGGATTCAAACTTCCTGTTCTCAGCATAAGTTCACCTGTCTGGAGCATAGTCCAATGCACCATTCTATCTATAACGTTTAGTAACCGTAATCACATCATGGCGTATAGAACCAGCCATCAACGCACCAAACCCTCATGGTCAATAGGTTAAGTTGAGACCTCAGTCACCACACTGGTTTACAACGTAGCTGTTTATTATCGATTTGTTTCAAAAAAGCATCTCTCACCAATCATCACCTAAAAGGAAAGCAAAGGTACTATGTTTACCCAGGGTAACTGGACTAAGCATCAGATACTTGTTTACAGCCAGGCCCTGCTTATTTCATAGAACATTTCATGGTAGTGGTTCAATGCCTTGTCCAAGGGCACTTCAGCGGTGGTAATTTTTAACGTGTCGGACCGCTGATTCGAACTGGCGACGTTCCGGTATCAAGACCACTCCGCAATCCGTTCGGCCACCGATGCTATAGTCATTATGTTATACAGGCTACTTAGAAATTGTAAATATATGAAGCATAAAAGCATTATAGGTAGACAAACAGTTTGTTATATGACCTCATTATCTCATAGATAACATAAAATGGAAACCCACATACATACATACATATAATTATCAACCAATTAATTAATGAATTGATTGATTGACATTTTTATTTCACAGTATGCAGACTGAGAACATTTCAAAGCACATTGAGCACAACTCAATACAAAAGCTGTTAAATCTGAGTGAACTTTAACTAAATACATGAATAACAATGTATTCACGTTCTTTCAGATTGAACGCTCATCTTGTGAATGATGGTTTCACTGGGTGTGTGTAGGCAACCCCCAGCCTTCACATAAACCAGTGCATCTCCCTCCATCCACTCTCCACTGTTCTGGTTGGCCAGCCATCATTTTTATGATTTATTTATTTTTTGTTTAAAAACACTGCTCACTCCTCATGCATTGAAGTATGAGCTCAGTTCGGGGGGCTCCCCAGGTTGGCAGAGAGGGTGAGTAGCAGCCAGGATTACATTTTAAGAAATTGGCACCGGGTGTAAAATAGAAAAAAGAAAACGATGACATGTCTTAGTTGTTGCTCTTGATGACCTGGATGACCATGAATACTTCTGCAAAGGTTACAATCAAATTTAGATTAAATGCTATTTAGATACTATAGGTTCATTATACTATCCTATAGTTTCAATGTTGTAGATTATTTGCTATCCTGGTTTACTGAGGCAACATTTGTCTCTCTGCATTTGATGCATGTTTACCTTACTTATTGTAAGTCACCCTGGATAAGTTAAAGCTGCTAAATGCCTAAATCAGGTGTATCTGTTATGTTTTATTTTGTCTTTTTTCTCTTAATAAAGTCTGTTCTTAGTGTTCCCTGTAAAGCGCTTTGGGTATTCAGAAAAGCGCTATATAAATCTGAGCTATTATTATTATTATTATTATAAATAATTTAGTTCAACCCTACCCAAATCTATTATGGTGCCTTTATACACTGCCAACCAATGTCACATGCTCCATCAACATGGACAGAAAAGGTAAGGTTAAACCGATACAGAGGAGCAGACTGCAATGACTATAGTTATTACATTACATTACATTATGTTATACAGGCTACTTAGAAGTTGTAAACATATGAAGCATTATAGGTTAGAGTTAGACAGTTTGTTTATAACATGACCTCATAGACAACACACACAGATCATCAAGAGGCCAAGTAAATCAGCCAAAATACCAGTAAACTAGGATAGCAAATAATCTAAGATGAACAAGAATCACATCGGTAGTTTTATTGTGTTGTTTGGAATTGTGATTAAAATAAAGGGAAAAAGCAGGCATTGACGCGGACTGCTACGCATTATTTCGCTGTGAACAACATCTGCAGTTGTGGGTCCGTACGGTTGACAGGGTCTGATGACAAACTAGAACACCCCCCCCTCTCTTGTCTTAATTGTTTCCTCTGATTTGTTTGTGATCATCTTCATCTTGTATTTTAAAATGGAATAAAATTAAATAAAAACATTATAAATATATATACATAATAGCCTTGTCATTTTACTCACTCTTCTAGGTTTCAGGAATCGGGAGGGTTTTCCAACACGGGCTGGTGAATGGGTGTCTTGGGTGATATTCCACAACAGAACGATCTCTCTCTCTCTCTCTCTCTCTCTCTCTCTCTCTCTCTCTCTGGACAAGTCTCCACAGCTGACGGTCGACAACAGTTTGTTTTAGTGCGCCAGGCTCTAGCTCTACTGCTCTAGTCTAGACTTTACAGATATGAACAGAGCATACTTGTGCCAAGACTCGACATGTATTTCTGTCTACAATATTGTCTGGATGTAATGGATAAAGTTGCTTTTCTGCCTCGCAAGTGAAGCCACAGTCAAAATATGAAAACCAACAAAGGAAGGGAAGCCTCTCCCCTTCCCTCTCGCAGTGTTGCCAACTCTCGCGAGAGACATCTTCTAGCCTACAAACAAACTTTAGCGTCAACATGCGCCTACATGTGTGCATGCCATGCGCACAGAAGAGCTGATTATAACCCGTGCCTATATTGTTTATAGTGTATGAACGTTTGAGACAAAAGTATAGACTTTAAATAATCAGATAAACTTACTGTTCTGCAGTAGTGAAACTACAATATAGCAGCAATCCACTTCTGTACAGTTACATGGTAACATGGTACAGTTTACCCAAATACATATTTGGGAATTTCACATTCCTCATATCATAAGATATAATGATTCATTTTCTTTACTTGGAGTACCTAGAGAGAGATGAAGGGCTGCACCTTAAAGAATTGCATTTGCAACCAAAGCCAGAGGCATAGAAGCAAGCTAAAGCCAACCTCCTTTACTCCTCATATGATTAAAAAAATAATAATAATGTCAATAATAAAATATTAAACTACCTTGTGTGATTTGGATTGGTTGACAGTGATATTCACTAGCAGCGCTGGTTATAACAACTCAAAACATGCTGCTACAGTCAGACAAAAAAAATGTATTTTCCAGACATGCAAGTAACATCTATAGCATGCATCATGGCCATGCATCTCCCATCTGGAAAGAACGGGAAATACGGTAGCCTATGACATTTCCCAGGCACAGGAATTTCAACACATGTTGATAGGTATTGTCTATTTTTTCTTATTGCTAAATAAATAAACTAAACTACCCGTAATTTCAGCTGTTATAATTCCAAACATGACCCGCTTTAAGTTTAATTACTTCAGTCTATATTAGTAGAACTATACCAGTCTTTTTTTATGTCCAATTATATTTGCATTTATGTAATCATAAAGTTAACATGTAAATGTGAAAAAGAAGGAACAATTCAGGCCCTTAATTTAATAAAAGGGTGCAAAGAAAAAGTGACAACGTTTCGATGTTTAAGTTACATCTTCGTCAGGTCATGACCTGACGAATACCAATATGTTCTCAGTAGTGGGTTACATTTACAGTAGACCAGGGGTTCTCAACCTTTTTGGCTGAGGACCCCCGGAAATGCCTTGGCCATGTCTCGTGACCCCCCCCCCACCCCCAATACAAACTGACTGCAAAAATAACCTTAATAATAGTCGAGAAGATATATCATAAATTAATACTGAAAACAGATATGGAAAGTTCATGCATGCACCACGTACTATGTATTGTAAACTCTAAATTCCCATTTTCCAGCCATTTAGTTGCAAAAAGTGTCAACCCACGGGTCATCAGAGACCTCAGAGTGTCAGACACTGGGTACTATCAACTTACTGTTTATGCTTGGCAAACGAATGGAAAGTTATTCTGGTACCACTTTCCTGATAAAAAGCCCATCAAAGTTACAGGTATGAAATATTGTGAATAATATATTTAACCACATTGACCCATTTGGAACATCACTGGTTGGATTCTGGACCCATGGTAAAAAAACACTTGTTTATAGAAAATAAAATGCATTGTGGCATAATATGTGTGTTCGCTGTCCCACTATAGGCCTGGCCCAGCCCAAGATCGGTGGGACATCCACAGTTGAAGGACAGGACACCCTCCATTTGACCTGCGACGCTCCAAGCTTCCCTCCTTTCGTCCTCCTGTGTCAGCTGGATCTGACACCCCACTGGCGACTGGACCGCAGAGGACTGACCTGTAACACTCATAGCTACCGACGTCAATTTTATTAAGAACAAAATGATTTCCCTTTTGTCCCTGGCATCTGCAGCTACAAGTGTTCGACTACTCGTTTTAAATTAATCCTCCCCACACATTTCTGTGTTATTGCCACTGCTGTTCTCCTCTTGGCTTACCTACCAGTGAGGACTCGGAGCCCCCACCAGGACAACAGAGTTCCCTCCCACGGCCAAATAAGGACACCATTAGGACAGTTAGAGAAAGCTGGGTAGAACTGCAGGCTGGCAGAGGGAAAGAGTTTAGCTGTGATCCATTGTTGAAGATGATATATTTAAGTATATCTAACGGGGGAGTCATGTTAACATTGATAAAAAGGCAAATTAAACAGTGACTTGTACTTCTTCTGGTGTAGGGTTTCCTATCAACAATATGCTACTTTCTGAAGTCATGTGGCTAGAAAAAAGAATAGTCTTGGGACATTTACAGTTGGATTTGCATCAGCATAACAGGGGGGACTGTAAAGTTAGGGACAAACATTGAGTAATTTTCAAGGTGGTTTTAGAACTGGTCAGAGCTGCTATGATTGTGACAATAACCTCATTGGTGCCCTTGACAGAAAAGAGTTTATTTTCCGTCTAGTAGACTCATCCTGTCGTGTAGAGTGAAAGGGAAATAAAGCAGTTTCAATGCAGAGTTTTGCAGACTAAAGGTTTTCTCCCCTAGATGTGCTATTTGCAACAGATTGGAATCTGGATGCAAGATAAAAGACAGACAGAGATAATGTAGTTGTTTTCACAGAGTAGCAGCGTTAAACATGTTTTCCCTATGACAATTAAAGATATAAACTCAAAGTTAAAGTTACGTTAAACCACTCTGCTTATTTTAAAACTTTGATTCAGTGTACTATGCATTTCTAGGTAGAGGAAGTTATCTTGAAAGTGCACATGGTTAAAAGACCAGGTTTACTGATAGGACAGCTGGTTCCCTCCAAATGGTTAAATCATGTTTTTCTTTTATGTCTTTGTTATTTGTACTTTGATTGACTTTCATTATGTACTTTCTATGCTAAATTGCCTGCAATAAAAAAGCATAAGCTAAATTCTATTTCTGTAGCTAATTGCAATGGCACAAATAATAGTGACTGTTGTTTTCCAGTTCAGATTAAGATTCAGGACATGACATTTAATCCACATGTATCTTTGAATATTGTTTTGCTATTTAATCCACATGTATCTTTGAATATTGTTTTGCTATATCTTTGATTGTATTGAATGTATTGAATTTTGTATAGTATAGATTTATCTGTTGTATGGTTCTATATGTCACAATTGTATATCTGCTGTATTTTTCAGATTAATTTAACACTCTATTGGAGTGTGCGGCCACTGTAATGTAAGAACCACAGCTACAGCTACTGATATTAATAACGGGTGTGCTGCATTTACAGTAGGCGTGTGACCCACCTTGGCCACCTATTCTGCCCTAAAAAAAAGGCAATAACTACATTTGTGGTTGAAATTGAGTTATACAATGAACTCCTTGGTCTGTTTTACCTTGTGACAAGGTTTCAGAGTTACATTTTGCTTTGTTTGAGAGAAAAAGCTCCCTCAAAAATGTCCGCTCATGCCAAAAAAAATAAAGGTGGATGCTGAATGGAGAGGTTTCAACAAAATATGGACTAGGCTACTAAGTATTTATTCATTGAAGTCAGAAGTATACTAATACTCTTACCAGCTTGTCAAAACAATGCCAGTAGGCTATCTGCTTTTGATATAGAAATACAATTAATTTCATGCAGAATGATTTCAGCATTTTGGCCCAGCCCGCCAACAAATTTTCTGTTTCTCCATGAGATGATGTCTTACAAAGTAACCATGAATTATATTCTGCCCATGAGAAGATTCTTAGCCATTTAGCAGCAATGAAGCCAATTATACGGCAGGGTTCCCCAATAATTTTTTGGGGGTCCCAAATATAAATGGCTTTAAATGGGGTCAGTAGCCTCTGCATGTCAAACTGGGGGTCCTTTTCAAATGGGGTCTTGCTCTGAAAATTAATTTTCAGGGCAAAATCTCGACCTTGCGCGTGCCGACGCGGCCCCCAGCCTGGTACCCTAGTCAAAATATGGCCCTTGAGGAACATTAATTGGGGAACCCTGACATACGGTAATCGGCAATTATTGGGAATAATAATTACCCACTGCCCCTGCGTTAAATTCATGTTATGCTTCATTGTATTTAGCATTTCATGTTGTAGAACTGTTGGACACATTTAGGGCCCCATTTTTAAATAGTTCAAATAGCCGATCTACAAGCTGACAACGTGCTGATGTAGATCGGCTATAGTTGATCAATTAAAAAAAAATCAAAAAAATAACAAAGGCAAAGAAGTTCAGAGAGGGTTTAGCACTGACAAAAATAGGGCCCGTGCCCTGAAGTGATCGAACCACACAGTCTACTCCAACCCTAAAACCCCAGGGTTCAACCCGTAGTAGTAACCTACAGACACCAGACCCCCACTTAAGTTCCCATCCCAAATATAAACATGCCAACATTATGAAAACGACAGAAGACATTACAACAATGTTGTATCCTACTGACTCACCTGCCAGTGAGGCGCTCCCACCAGGAGGACATAAGGCCTTCATCCTACTCCTCCCAGCCCAACACTCCCCGCTGACAGGTGCCGCCCCACTGCGCCTCAGCCTGTAGAATTACATAGCCTGGGCAGGTTTATAATCCGGTCGGGAGCGGATAACTTTCGTCATGTTGTAGTCAATGATTTCTAGTCATCTAGCAGGAAACCACAAGACGGAATCAGTACTTCTTATTCCGCCTTGTGGGTTCCTGCCTAAAGGACTACAAATCAGTGACTACAACATGACGTAAATTACCATCCGCTCCGGACCGGTTCACACAGCAATTTTGGAACTCAGACCAGGCTGTCCTCCGAGGTGGAAAGCCTGCATGGTGACGCGAGGTTAAGGATTACATGCTGTGACACATACTGTATCACCCTCTCTCTCCCTGCCCAGCTTCCCTCCACCGAACACGGGCCATTTGTGTTCGTATAGATGCCCGACAAAGCCAGATGCACCACGGTGGATTTTCACTCTAAAGACACATGGTATATGCACCGTAGTCTCTCGAGACAGATTTTTTTTGTTGATGGATTTGACGATGGATTCTCAGATTGTACGCACTGTAATATGCATTAGTGTGCACGTATGGCATGGCCACAAGCAGCAATACATTTCACCTTTTTAGAAAAACCACACCTGTGCGATGTGAAGGGCGCTCTAATCATCATACATCATCTCATTCTGGCCAATCACAACTTGAGTCCTCACTTTCATCATCGATGTTGCTTCGTCATCAATGCATGTCATCAATAATTTACACCATGACGTAAAGTTTTCCATTCATTGTCAATGGGAATTTAATGTTTGGGTAGGACAAAGTTTGTGGACACACACTAAAAGCTGGACATATAGGAGGGCCTCAAAAAAAGAATTGCTTGAATAAACATGCACTTTGAAGAGTATAATTTATTTCAGGAACCTATATAATAACAGTTACAAACTGCTTTGGTAAAACGAGCATGTATCAGACTCCAGCAGCTGGCTGCTACAGGACGTCACAGACATAAGTCGCATACCGAAGCGGACGTAGGGGGCACGGCCAGGAATACCATCTATATAGGCCATTGTTTCTCAAAGTAGGGTCCTTGAGGTAGTTGCAGAGGGTCCCCAGATAAATGATGGCTAGTTAGGAACCAAATAGGCTAGGAACCAAATGGACCCTTATGTGGTTGTAACTTTGAGAGTGTACTAATGCAGGGGTTCTCAACGTTTTTGTCTGGGGACCCCCGGAAAAGCTTTGGCCATGTCTCACGCCCCACTCCCCGCCCCCCCCTCCCCACCACGAATGTAAACTGACAAAAAATAACCTTATAATAGAGAAAATACATCATAAATATTCGAATACTGAAACCAGATTTTATCATTAAGGAAAGTTTACATCATAAATATTTGAATACTGAAACCAGATTTTATCATTAAGGAAATTTTATGCATGCACTATGTGTACGTAAACTCTAAATTTCCATTTTCCAGGGACCCACGGGTTGAGAACCCCTGGCCTATTGAAGCGGTGGTCTATTCAAGCACTTTTGACCGGCTGCAGAAGATGAATAAGGAGGCCAGGCATGTCCTTATTTGACTAACATTTTATTAAAAACTAAAGTAGTGGTAGTATGGCTGTACAGCAGGTACATTATTTGAATGAGTTGTATATATGGAGGGACAACATCTTGCTCTTCAATAAGCTCCGTTCTTTTATAGTGAGAGTAAAATGTTCAGAGGTCAACATGTGTCACAAAATACACTGAATCCTGACCTGTACTGTGTGTCTCTTTCCAAAGTGTATTGTTCTCACACACAAGTACACAATTATACTGTTTGTTTAAAAATCATGTATTGTTATTGTACTGTTCTCTATACAGTACTGTTTGATATTGTGATTGAGTACAGTATAACAACAGCATCATAATAATAAAACATGCTGTGTCAGATGTACATATAAGCAGAAATACATAATGTAGATCAGGGGTAGGCAACTTTGACCATGGAGAGGGCCACTATATTTCCACACTCACTCCAGAGGGACCACTGTCATAGCACAAATAGCTGATCTACAAGCTCAAAACGTGTCGCACTGCGGCACGTTTTGAGCTTGTATATCAGCTATTTTTAAATTTAAATCCTGAATAATTTTTTGACATTTTTTTATTGGGATGGTGGGCCCCGGGGCCGCCAGTTACCCATGTATGATGTAGATAGATTGATGCAATGGGGAAAAAAACATCAAAATGACAGAAAAAAAAGATGGTCTCTAACAGACTCAAACACAGGTCACCACCATACTTTTCTGTTCTAATAATTTCTCAGATAACTCTTGACCCAGTCAAAAATAAATACCACTAAAATGGATCATAAATGCATGTTTACGTCGAAAGTTTCTCTCAAGGGTGAATTATTAGTGGCGTTTAAGGCGGGACATTTCAGAGACACTGATCACATCCATGGGGATTCTCTCCACTGTAATTCCCAGTATGATTTCTCTGGTGGCTTTTAAGGCCGGCCAAACGAGAGAAGTGTTGTCAACACTGATCACATCCATAGGGTATCTCTCAAGTGTGAATTCTCTGGTGTGTTTTAAGGTTGGACAATTGAGAGAAGCGTTTTCCACACTGATCACAACCATAGGGTTTCTCACCAGTGTGAATTCTCTCATGGCTTTTAAGGCAGTCCAAACGAGAGAAGTGTTGTCCACACTGATCACATCCATAGGGTTTCTCTCCAGTGTGAATTATCTCGTGTTTTTTAAGGTTGGCCAATAGAGAGAAGTGTTTTCCACACTGATCACATCCATAGGGTTTCTCTCCAGTGTGGATTATTCTTTGGTGGGTTTTAAGGCTGGACATTACCGAGAAGTGTTGTCCACAGTGATCACATCCATATGGTTTCTCTCCAGTGTGAATTATCTGGTGTCTTTTAAGGTGGGACAATTGAGAGAAGTGTTGTCCACACTGATCACATCCATAGGGTTTCTCTCCAGTGTGAATTCTCTGGTGTGTTTTAAGGTTGGACAATTGAGAGAAGTGTTGTCCACACTGATCGCATCCATAGGGTTTCTCTCCAGTGTGAATTTTCTGGTGGGTTTTAAGGTGGGCCAATAGAGAGAAGCGTTTTCCACACTGATCACATCCATAGGGTTTCTCTCCAGTGTGAATTTTCTGGTGGGTTTTAAGGTGGGCCAATAGAGAGAAGCATTTTCCACACTGATCACATCCATAGGGTTTCTCTCCAGTGTGAATTCTCTGGTGTATTTTAAGGTTGGACAATTGAGAGAAGTGTTGTCCACACTGATCGCATCCATAGGGTTTCTCTCCAGTGTGAATTTTCTGGTGGGTATTAAGGTGGGCCAATAGAGAGAAGCGTTTTCCACACTGATCACATCCATAGGGTTTCTCTCCAGTGTGAATTCTCTGGTGTGTTTTAAGGTTGGACATTACAGAGAAGTGTTGTCCACACTGATCACATCCATAGGGTTTCTCTCCAGTGTGAATTCTCTGGTGTGTTTTAAGGTTGGACATTACAGAGAAGTGTTGTCCACACTGATCACATCCATAGGGTTTCTCTCCAGTGTGAATTCTCTGGTGATTTTTAAGGTTGGACATTTCAGAGAAGTGTTCTCCACACTGATCACATCCATAGGGTTTCTCTCCAGTGTGAATTCTCTGGTGTGTTTTAAGGCTGGCCATTTGAGAGAAGTGTTGTCCACACTGATCACATCCATAGGGTTTCTCTCCAGTGTGAATTCTCTGGTGTGTTTTAAGGCTGGACATTACAGAGAAGTGTTGTCCACACTGATCACATCCATAGGGTTTCTCTCCAGTGTGAATTCTCTGGTGTTTTTTAAGGTTGGACACGTCAGAGAAGTGTTCTCCACACTGATCACATCCATAGGGTTTCTCTCCAGTGTGAATTATCTTGTGTGTTTTAAGTCTGGACGATTGAGAGAAGCGTTGTCCACACTGATCACATCCATAGGGTTTCTCTCCAGTGTGAATTCTCTGGTGTGTTTTAAGGCTGGACATTAGAGAGAAGTGTTGTCCACACTGATCACATCCATAGGGTTTCTCTCCAGTGTGAATTATTTCGTGTCTTTTAAGGCTGGACATTTCAGAGAAGTGTTGTCCACACTGATCACATCCATAGGGTTTCTCTCCAGTGTGAATTCTCTTGTGTGTTTTAAGTCTGGACGATTGAGAGAAGCGTTGTCCACACTGATCACATCCATAGGGTTTCTCTCCAGTGTGAATTCTCTGGTGGGTTTTAAAGGTGGACATTACCGAGAAGTGTTGTCCACACTGATCACACCCATAGGGTTTCTCTCCAGTGTGAATTCTCTGGTGGGTGTTAAAGCTGGACATTACCGAGAAGTGTTGTCCACACTGATCACATCCATAGGGTTTCTCTCCAGTGTGAATTCTCTGGTGTTGTTTAAGGCTGGACATTTCAGAGAAGTGTTGTCCACACTGATCACATCCATAGGGTTTCTCTCCAGTGTGAATTCTCAGGTGTTTTGTAAGGGTGAGCTTATGAGAGAAGTGTTGTCCACACTGATCACATCCATATGGTTTCTCTCCAGTGTGAATTCTCTGGTGTATTTTAAGTTTGGAGATGCAAGTGAAGTGTTTTCCACACTGATCACAGCAATGGTGTTGTTTCTTTGCCAAGCTCCTTTGTTCGTTCACCTCTGGTAGGTCAGGGCAGTCAGACTGGTGATGCGACACTGGAATGGAAACAAATACAAAGGAAAGATTGTTGGTAGGTAGAAAGACTTTAGAGAAGTAGAAGAACTTTGTGGATGTTCAACAAATCTCTGTCATGTAGCTAACGAACAGTGGCCTTAACAACTGTATCAGGTACTTTCAACTGTTAAATTAACTAGATAAAGTGCCCCTCGGAGCAGGTTGTGGCCTCCTGGTGGCGCTATAATAGGCCAATGTGAAAAGGGTGCAATTTCTTCTCATGCCTTGGATGGCAATTGGATGATTTCAGGCATTTTGTTCCAAAAATGTGTTTTGCAAAGATCCACCTACTGGTGGCGCTATAACAGGCCAACGACGAACCTCTGGCCCAAATATTCCTCAACGGCCTGTTATAGCGCCACCATGAGGCCGATTTAGGCAAAACACATTTCTGTAGATAATTGTATCCATACATCACACAATTTGGTATACACTATCTCCATAGTCATGTGATCAACACGGATCTGCACCATTTCCCATCTTTCATCCTGATTGGCGAAGATTGGCTTCCAAAGTTCACATGATTTGTCCGTTTCGAACAAAATGCCACAAATCACAAACGCAGTGTGCCATTTCCGTGAAATGATACATGCACATTTCCACTAGGCCGAGGACGACATGCCACTAATTATTTTCCAAATCAGCCTCACGGTGGTGCTATAACAGGGCAATTCATCTTTTTACTTATGTCGTGTAATGGAGCCCAGACTTAATGATAATACACATATAAGGTAAGGCCACAGAGCCTTTGTCTATGCTCTGTCTCTATTACCCTCAGTCCAGTATGGAACACATTTGGGGGTTGCCTCAAAGGCATGCAGCTCAGATGTTCCTAAACCATGCACCACCCTTCCCCCTTGGGAGAGAATATCCTATGATAGTCAATTCATTAATACACATATAGTATACTTGTATTTGCATCCACAAACACAATGTCATATGGAGTATGTGCTGCACAGGTGATAGACTTTACATTGAGATATAAGGAATTGTGGGTTAGATGTAGTTTCATAGTCCATGTTTAAAGTATAAGCCTCATAGTCTCAAAAGAGGATGGGTCTAAGGAGCTGATACTGGGGAGACATTCCTTACACTCTGGCCTGGTCATCCGATCAGAGAAAGCCCAAGGCCTCAAGAACAGAAGGCCCAGTTGAGTTATTTGACAGTTTGGACCCATAAAGCAAGGGCGTAGTCCTGACTGGGGTCAGGAACAGGGCAAGAGTGCGGGTCCCATAGAAAGTACCACATCTGGGGGGTAATAAGGAAGACACACAATAACACCAATGTAATTCTATCCACATGCACGTACATACACACAATTGATACAGAGAGAGGAAAAGTATATTAACTGTGCCTCGTGGTCGGAGCGGCACTTGCAGGAGAGATCCTTCCTGACATGTCGTGTTTTGGCTAATCTAAATAAACTTGTATACTATTTGAAAGAAAGAGATGCGCCTGGACTCAGTTCTTTGATCCGAGTTCATATCCGATACCCACCATTATTCAACCTTAATATACCACACTTATAACTGCATCGATCTGTATACAACTTATGTATAATAATAATAAAATAATAATATTAACTTTATTTGTATAGCACCTTTCATGACATGAAATGCAGCTCAAAGTGCTTTACAGAGCAATGGAGAAATAAAGAAAAGCAAGGCTTAAACATTAAAAAACAAGAGCAGTAATGCAATACAGTGAGGACATGAATAACAAAAAAATAAAAGATCAATTAAAAGCAAGGATGTAGAAGTGGGTCTTGAGCTGTGCTTTAAAAATGTCTACAGAGGCTGCCTGTCGAAGGTACAGTGGGAGTTTGTTTCACGCCGTCGGCCCGTAGAAGCAAAAAGCTGCTTCCGCGTATTTTTTAGTTGCCATTATTTTAGGCAAAGCGAGCAGGCCAGCAGTGGAAGACCTTAGTCTCGGTTTGGGACATATTTAGGCAGGCAGTCATGTAGGTAGGAAGGTGCCGAGACCATTGAGAGCTTTATAAACAAGTAAAAATATTTTAAAATCAATCCTAAAAACAACCGGTGCAGTGAAGCCAAAACTGGAGTAATATGTTCTCTCATCTTAGTTCTAGTTAAAACTCTGGGTGCTGCATTTTGGACAAGTTGTAATCTGTCAGTTGTTTTCTTAGGCAGTCCAGAGGCAGGAACGTAGGGACGCGCAGCTAGCCAGTCCCGGTGCTGGAGGCGGTACAATGGGAAGTCAATAAAGGAAGTGAGGAAGAGAGAATTTCAGAGCAGCCAGAACGGTCAAACAAAGTTTAACAGCATCTGCTCCAAATGAAAATTCTCTCACGTTTCCGTGATCTCCTATAGCAGTTGTAGGCCTATGCATCTTTTGAAACATCTCACCACCACCACCAGGCCGCAGCACGGCCGCAATGGAGGGTATGTCCAGCTATTGTTTGTTTACGAACTTGGAAGGTACCCTACGTAAAGAAGAGCTTTACGGAGGGTGCCGAGAGGGGCTACAAAATCCCATGAATACTCATAAACTGCATGCGTGAAAAGAGGAGTTTTATGGGCACTAGATTTGCCTGTAAACCTCAATTTATTGGCATAATTTGGTTAAAAAGAAAAGTCAGAATGCGACCAAGTCAGACCAATCACTATAATTATCTTTGGTGAGACCACGTCGGACATCGGTGTTTATTTATTCCGATGTACCGATGTTATTACATCACTCTCTCGGTCCTGCAGCGCTGTAGCCTACTGGAGAAGTATATCACTTTTTCGGTTCTGCACTGCTCACTGGAGAAGTATATCACTCTGTCGGGTGCGCAGCGCAACTACCCCCCCATGCACACACACGCACACCTCTCTACACTACAGAGAGAGAGAGAGAGAGAGAGAGAGAGAGAGCAACTGTAGTATATTAATGTTCATAATGGTGGAGAATATACCAGGCAGGTTGTATAAAAAAGAGAGGGTCCAGACACCAATGAGCTTGCCACAATCATGACCAAACAGGACCCAATATTCTCTGAGAAGCCCCGTTCCTCCTTCCACAAGGCTCCTATATACTGAGTCTCACACATCCAATCGCGTGCATGTGCGTGCATGTGTGTGTGTGTGTGTGTGTGTGCGTGTCTGTGTCAAACCATAACGATAACCAGATGATACTGATCAATCAGGTCTTTGTCCTAGCCAGCCAGTTCCCTGACCTGTCTGACCCAGGCCTGGACAAAGTTGCATTCCTTAGCTCTCCTTAGTATTGGCTTTCTGTCCTGTGCCAAACCCTGATCATGGTTCACTATTATGAACTATAAGACTACATCTAACCCACAACTCCTTATAACTCAATGTGAAATTCATGACATCACATAACCTTGTGTGTTGTGGATGTAAGTACAGGTGTTTCTCCATGTATTTATGACTTGATGAGAACAGAAACATCCCGACATAGTAGGCTACTAACTTCTGTTCTACCTCTGAGGGGGAAGGGTGGCTTGGTTTGTGAAATGATCCCTCTGCATGCCCAATTTGAGTTCCTCCAGCTGTTTTAGTTGGAGGCAGTCAGATTACTGGGTCTCTCCACATATCTACCCCAGATTGTGTCCCCAACTCTATTTATCTATATATATATATATATATATATATATATATATATATATATGCCTACTGTATAATGCCTATATGTCTGGGCGCCAATACACTACACAACTCTTACTCCTCCATTACTAACCTTTGTCTCTGTAGTATATTAAAATACCATACAGGAGAGTAAATGTGCACGGCAGACAGACGACGAGATGATGTTCCTTGATGTTTATGCGTGTGTGTGTGTGTGTGTGTGTGTGTGTGTGTGTGTGTGTGTGTGTTCATGCGCTCGCAAGGTGTGTGTGCGCTCAGCAGGAGACGCCACACTATAGAGCCATGCTCATCGTTAGGGCCTCTCAAACGTGTCTTGGACTTTCTCAACACGTGTATAGTGTGCGCGTGCATACGCAAGTAACCTACGTATGGTGTGCACGATGTGTGTGTGCTTTAGCAGTCTGTGTGCCCCCCGTCGTCTCAGTCTAGCTTTGTTTAGAATAATTCAAGGGGGCCTTGCATGTGTGTGTGTGTGTGTGTGTGTGTCATAGTTTGACACACTGAAAAAACACCCTCGCTCCGAGATGATTGGGACCAGATGTTGAGGGCCCCTTACACTGCCCAAAGAAGAGATTCACTTATAGAATGTCAGTTTGCCTATACTATCATGAAGTATAAACCTTACTAAATAGTAAATATTCTACATCTCAAATTGACCAGCAAAACTATCCACAATGTTAGAGAGTGTGTGTCCTTTCCTTGTTCCAAATTCCTTGGAAGTCATGCGCATATTGCCAGGCACGTGGCAGCAGCAGCTATTAAGACGGTGAGCCTGTTTATGCATTTCACCCTCTAACTTCACCGCATAGGCATCAAGACCCTTAATTAATGACTACAGGGAGCAGGGACAATATTTTACATCCTCAACATTGAGGTGTGTTATATATATATATATATATATATATATATATATATATATAACTTAAACCATTAGAATTATTATTGCCGTAGGGGAAATAAATTCCTTGCTACCCATCCTTCCCACGAAAAATAAAAAATAAAATGAATTCCCTACCTACTCAGCCCAAAAATGACAGCCAATCGGAGACCAATCATTTATTTTGCTTGGCCCAATACGGTAATATATAAAAGGTGTGATGGTACAATTCGGGAGTTTACCGGAGTTTGTTGGAAAGTTTAACTTTTAACTGATTCCTGTATACACATTGTCATGCCCCGCTCCTCTGCCTTTGAATTTGAGCATTGACAGGTCCAAACCACTGGACTAATATTTGGCTTGACCAATTAATGGTTATGTGGTATATGTTCTGTAGTATTTGCTTAGTCAAGATTCAAGAAAGGAAGTTGTTACTATTCTTGCCTTTGTACTTGTTTACTAATACTGCGCAGTCCTTCTGACTTATTCTGTTCTCCTTGTCTTCCTGTTCTGTTTGGTTTTCTGTTACTCTGTTGGTTTTGTCACTTTTGTGTATCTTATCACTCACACACACACACACACACACACACACACACACACACACACACCTTCTGTCTCTTCTGTTTTCGTTTGTTTTGTTTTCGTTTGTGATCATCTTCTTAAAATGGAATAACGGCAAATAAAAACATTATGAATATACTATAATAGCCTTGTCATTTTACTCACTCTTTTAGGTTTCAGGAATCGGGAGGGTTTTCCACCACGGGCTGGTGAATGGATGATATTCCACAACAGAACGATCTCTCTCTCTCTCTCTGGACAAGTCTCCACAGCTGACGGTCGACAACAGTTTGTTTTAGTGCGCCAGGCTAACTATACTACTGCAGTCTGCTCTTGTCTAGACTTTACAAATATGAACAGAGAATACTTGTGCCAAGACTCGATATGTATTTCTGTCTACAATACTGTCTGGATGTAATGGATAAAGTTGCTTTTCTGCCTCGCAAGTGAAGCCACAGTCAGCATGAAAACATCTCTTTCTCCACTAGTCACTTCTTTCTGACTTTGGCTCCGCGCAAAAAAAAGGGCAGGGAAGCCTGCCAACTCTTGCGACTCTCGCGAGACATCTAGCCTACAAACCAACTTTAGCGCCACCATGCGCCTACATGTGTGCATGCCATGCGCACATAACCCGTGCCTATATTGTTTAATAGTGTATGAACGTTTTAGACAAAAAGTATAGACTTTAAATAATTAGATAAACTTCTTTACTGTTCTGCAGTAGTGAAACTACAATATAGCAGCAATCCACTTCTGTACTCAGTTTACCCAATAGGCTACATATTTGGGTATTTCACATTCCTCATCAGAAGATATAAATTATTCATTTTCTTTACTTATAGTACCTAGAGAGAGATGAAGGGCTGCACCTCAGTATTAAGTACGTAGAGAGAGATGAAGGGCTGCACCTCAAAGAATTGCATTTGCAACCAAAGCCAGAGGCATAGACGCAAGCTGCTGCCAAGGGTCAAGAGGGGTCTTTGACCCCTAAAGCCAACCTCCTTTACTCCTCATATGATTAAAATAATAATAATAATGTCAATAATAAAATATTAAACTACCTTGTGTGATTTGGATTGGTTGACAGTGATATTCACTAGCAGCGCTGGTTATAACAACTCAAAACATGCTGCTACAGTCCAACAAAAAAAAAGTATTTTCCAGACATGCAAGTAACATCTAGCATGCATCATGGCCATGCATCTCCCATCTGGAAAGAACGGGAAATACGGTAGCCTATGACATTTCCCAGGCACAGGAATTTGAACACATGTTGATAGGTATTGTCTATTTATTTTTATTACTAAAACTAAAACTAACCTAATTTCAGCTGTTACAATTCCAAACATGCAAACATGACCCGCTTTAAGTTTAATTACTTCAGTCTATATTAGTAGACCTATACCAGTCTTTTTTTTATGTCCAATTATATTTGCATTTATGTAATCATAAAGTTAACATAAGAACATGTAAATGTGAAAAAGAAGGCACTGGAGCAGCTCAGACAATTCAGGCTCTTAATTTAATAACAGGGTGCAAAGAAAAAGTGACAACGTTTCGATGTTTAAGTTACATCTTCGTCAGGTCATGACCTGACGAATACCAATATGTTCTCAGTAGTGGGTTACATACAGTAAACCAGGGGTTCTCATTCTCAACCTGTTTGGCTGGGGACCCCCGGAAATGCCTTGGCCATGTCTCGTGACCCCCCCCCCCACACACACCCCAATACAAACTGACTGCAAAAATAACCTTAATAATAGAGAAAAAATATCATAAATTAATACTGAAAACAGATATGGAAAGTTTATGCATGCACCACGTACTATGTATTGTAAACTCTAAATCCCCATTTTCCAGCCATTTAGTTGCAAATAAAAAACAAATAATAATTTAGGGACCCCCCAAAATAATTTGTCGTATGGAGATGTCGTCACATACTGTACGCATGTAAAAAGGGTTTCACGCTCGCTGGAATGAGGTCATCAACATGTCTAGGCGACGGGAAGTTCCACCCTGCTCCTCCATCATGCATATTCATCCCTGATCCGGATGTGGTCGACCCAGACGATGACCCTGATGATGATGAAGAAGAAATGTGTTCGTCATGGAGCCATATCTCTTTGCTTTCGTCCTCCTCCTTAATAATTGCTTTCTTCAATGCTGCCTTTGGCTACATGTACATCGTGAAGAAGAAATGGTCGTTCAGAAATCTCTTCACTACAAAGCCGGATAGGGAGTTGTAGTGAAAGAAGAATTACGGAATAAAAAAGAGACACAGTTGGCACTCTGGCACAACACTTTACAGATTATAACATGCTATAGGAGTTCTGAACAAAGATGGAAGCATAATGTTGAATGTGTATGCACATACTAAAACCCTAGCTGATAGGCTGGCCACTGGTTAATATTATATTCAATATATTAATCTACTTCACTGCTGTTTTTCTGTTGTGTAATTATGAAGGAGCTGATTCCTGACATACAGAATCAAGAAACATGGGAATGTGGTGGGAGATGTACAGTAGATGTGAGCAGAGCGTGACCATAATGTAAGTGATAGTGTCACATGTGTGTACTGCCTAACCCTTTTTGAGAAGCGATAGCTACATATGTCCAGCTTTCAGTGTACGTAACCACGCGTTTTCGTCCCAACACAAACATTAAATGCCATTGACAATGAATGTTAACCCAAACATTGCGTAACACAAACATTGATGACGAAGGTGAAGACGCAAATTGTGATTGGCCGGAATGAGACGATGTATGATGATGTAGGGTGATAAGACAAGAGCGCCCCTCACTTCACACGGGTGTGATTGTTTTGTATGCTGCTTAATTTTTGCTATACGGTTATAACATTCATATAACATTTGAGTGAAATGTTTGATGAATAACTCCATCTGGCTGGTCTCCAACATGCTATACAATTACTGCAATCCTGGCCAGGCCCACCCAAAACGTCAGTTCTGGCTTCACCACTGCATTATAACCAAATGGTATGAAGTTCTTAACCAATCTATAAAGGACCAGCCCTTGGAACCAGCCCATGCCATGTATACATATGGAAAGGATGTGGATGTTTTTTTTCAACCAATGTTCATGTTTTAGGTTGTTATTAGAGAAAGTAAAAGGTGAGTGTATTTTCTTTTTCCATTTGCTGCTTTCTTTTGTTTTAGGGATTTTAGCTGCTTTTTTACAGGGTGGGAGGGGGGGGGGGGGCATTTAAGCACAGGGCTCTTTAATAACAACCTAAAACATTGGTTGAAAAAAAACAAATGTTGTCCTTTAAGCTTTAAGGAACCCTTGAAACCAAACCTTTTAGTGAAAATCACCTGTGCTTGTGCTGCAGACCCTTGCAGCATAAATGGCTGGAATTGATTGTCCGGTAGCTATTTATATATTCTGTGTACTATACGTCAAAGTACGTGCGTGGATCTTGTGCAAGCTACCAGACAGTTATGCAGAAGGACGTCACGTCGTATATAGGCTTAGAGTATATTTATGAATGAATATATACTCTAAGTAGGCCTACTATGTCCAAAACATTACGAAGAAGACAATAGTGAAACAAGCTCACAACGTGTCACCACGCGCCTCATCGTGAGGATGTGAGCTTGTAGATCAGAACCTGGAAATAAAATGTTTAACTATGTAGATACCTGGCCGACATCAATGATACGGACGATCATGGCAGCTGGTAGTGGACAAATAGCATATACGTATTGTAACTATCTTTTGTTTGTTTTGTTCAGTATACATTCACCCATGCACCTTTATAGCCGGTATTTTCTTTTTTTTTTTTCACCGTAGTGTTATGGCTGACAGGTAATCTCTTCTTTCGATCCATGTCTGCTTTATCAACTTGCTACAAAGACTATATCCTATATCCACCAATTACACAATTATGTTCTGATATACAGACTTTTTGGTTTGATTTGAACTTCCTTTCACTCCATCAAATTAAATATTATTATTAGAAAACAAGAAAATTATGAAGATATTTAATATATTCAGCATTAATTCGTCTATTACTCTATTTCAGCACGGTTACTGTGGTTACTGTGTCTATATGGATACTGTGTCATTACCTCATCTCCTTGTCTATGTTAACGGCCTGCATCAAAGTCAGCGCTCGATTCACACTGGGTGTGATTTTTATTTTAAACAGGTGCTAATGACTGGGAGATCACCTACGACGTGGAAGGACCGATCCATGCTGAAGTTGGAACCAGCGTGCTTATCAACTGTTCTTACACTTTACGTGCTGATTTAAAACTTTAAAACGATATTGCATGGTCAAAGTGTGATGAAGCTATACAGTTCTCTGTAGTACTTCTGACATGATCTTCCACTCCAGCAAAGCCAATGCCGGTCAGGCTGAGTTCAAAGGTCGAGTGACCAGCTTGGAGCGAAATGTCGCCCAGGCAAACGCCAGCATCGTCATCAGAGACCTTAGAGTGTCAGACACTGGGTACTATCAACTTACTGTTTATGCTTGGCAGACGAACGGAAAGTTATTCTGGTATACCACTTTCCTGATAAAAAGCCCCATCAGGTATGAAATATTGTGAATAATATATTTAACCACATTGACCCATTTGGAACATGACTGGTTCGATTCTGGACCCGTGGTAAAAAAAGCACTTGTTTAGAGAAAATAAAATGCATTGTGGCATAATATGTGTGTTTGCTGTCCCACTATAGGCCTGGCCCAGCCCAAGATCGGTGGGACATCCACAGTTGAAGGACAGGACACCCTCCATTTGACCTGCGACGCTCCGAGCTCCCCTCCTTTCGTCACATGGACCAAAGCTGGATCTGACACCCCACTGGCGACTGGACCGCAGAGGACTGACCTGTAACACTCATAGCTACCGACGTCAATTTTATTAAGAACAAAATGGTTTCCCTTTTGTCCCTGGCATCTGCAGCTACAAGTGTTCGACGACTCTTTGATGTTTTTAATTAATCCTCCCCACACATTTCTGTGTTATTGCCACTGCTGTTCTCCTCTTGGCTTAACTACCAGTGAGGACTCGAAGCCCCCACCAGGACAACAGAGTTCCCTCCCACGGCCAAATAAGGACACCATTAGGACAGTTAGAGAAAGCTGGGTAGAACTGCAGGCTGGCAGAGGGAAAGAGTTTAGCTGTGATCCATTGTTGAAGATGATGTCATGAAAATGCTAAATTTTATCAACCATATTTTCAGAATTATGAAAATGTAATTGCCTCTATATTTAAGTGTAACGGCCTAACGGGGGAGACATGTTAACATTGACAGAAAAGTGTTTATTTTCCGTCTAGTAGACTCATCATCCTGTAGTGTAGACTCAGAGTGAAAAGGAAATAAAGCAGTTTCAATGCAGATTCAATGCAGTTTTGCAGACTAAAGGTTTTCTCCCCTAGATGTGCTATATTTGCAACAGATTGGAATCTGGATGCAAGATAAAAGACAGACAGAGATAATTTAGTTGTTTTCACAGAGTAGCAGCGTTAAACATGTTTTCCCTATGACAATTAAAGATATAAACTCAAAGTTAAAGTTACGTTAAACCACTCTGCTTATTTTAAAACTTTGATTCAGTGTACTATGCATTTCTAGGTAGAGGAAGTTATCTTGAAAGTGCACATGGTTAAAAGACCAGGTTTACTGATAGGACAGCTGGTTCCCTCCAAATGGTTAAATCATGTCTTTGTTATTTGTACTTTGATTGACTTTCATTATGTACTTTCTATGCTAAATTGCCTGCAATAAAAAAGCATAAGCTAAATTCTATTTCTGACTATATGTAGCTAATTGCAATGGCACAAATAATAGTGACTGTTGTTTTCCAGTTCAGATTAAGATTCAGGACATGACATTTAATCCACATGTATCTTTGAATATTGTTTTGCTATTTAATCCACATGTATCTTTGAATATTGTTTTGCTATATCTTTGATTGTATTGAATGTATTGAATTTTGTATAGTATAGATTTATCTGTTGTATGGTTCTATATGTCACAATTGTATATCTGCTGTATTTTTCAGATTAATTTAATTAATTTAACTCTATTGGAGTGTGCGGCCACTGTAATGTAAGAACCACAGCTACAGCTACTGATATTAATAACGGGTGTGTTGCATTTACAGTAGGTGTGTGACCCACCTTGGCCACCTATTCTGCCCTAAAAAAAAGGCAGTAACTACATTTGTGGTTGAAATTGAGTTATACAATGAACTCCTTGGTCTGTTTTACCTTGTTTCAGAGTTACATTTTGCTTTGTTTGAGAGAAAATGGACTAGGCTACTAAGTATTTATTCATTGAAGTCAGAAGCATACTAATACTCTTACCAGCTTGTCAAAACAATGCCAGTAGGCTATCTGCTTTTGATATAGAAATACAATTAATTTCATGCAGAATGATTTCAGCATTTTGGCCCAGCCCGCCAACAAATTTTCTGTTTCTCCATGAGAGATGATGTCTTACAAAGTAACCATGAATTATATTCTGCCCATGAGAAGATTCTTAGCCATTTAGCAGCAATGAAGCCAATTATACGGCAGGGTTCCCCAATAATTTTTTGGGGGTCCCAAATATAAATGGCTTTAAATGGGGTCAGTAGCCTCTGCATGTCAAACTGGGGGTCCTTTTCAAATGGGGTCTTGCTCTGAAAATTAATTTTCAGGGCAAAATCTCGACCTTGCGCGTGCCGACGCGGCCCCCAGCCTGGTACCCTAGTCAAAATATGGCCCTTGAGGAACATTAATTGGGGAACCCTGACATACGGTAATCGGCAATTATTGGGAATAATAATTGCCCACTGCCCCTGCGTTAAATTCATGTTATGCTTCATTGTATTTAGCATTTCATGTTGTAGAACTGTTGGACACATTTAGGGCCCCATTTTTAAATAGTTCAAATAGCCGATCTACAAGCTGACAACGTGCTGATGTAGATCGGCTATAGTTGATCAATTAAAAAAAAATCAAAAAAATAACAAAGGCAAAGAAGTTCAGAGAGGGTTTAGCACTGACAAAAATAGGGGCAGTGCCCTGAAATGATCGAACCACACAGTCTACTCTAACCCTAAAACCCCAGGGTTCAACCTGTAGTAGTAGCCTACAGACACCAGACCCCCACTTAAGTTCCCATCCCAAATATAAACATGCCAACATTATCAAAACGACAGAAGACATTACAACAATGTTGTATCCTACTGACTCACCTGCCAGTGAGGCGCTCCCACCAGGAGGACATAAGGCCTTCATCCTACTCCTCCCAGCCCAACACTCCCCGCTGACAGGTGCCGCCCCACTGCGCCTCAGCCTGTAGAATTACATAGCCTGGGCAGGTTTATAATCCGGTCGGGAGCAGATAACTTTCGTCATGTTGTGGTCAATGATTTCTAGTCATCTGGCAGGAAACCACAAGACGGAATCAGTACTTCTTATTCCGCCTTGTGGGTTCCTGCCTAAATGACTACAAATCAGTGACTACAACATGACGTAAATTACCATCCGCTCCGGACCGGTTCACACAGCAATTTTGGAACTCAGACCAGGCTTTCCTCCGAGGTGGAAAGCCTGCATGGTGACGCGAGGTTAAGGATTACATGCTGTGAGACATACTGTATCACCCTCTCTCTCCCTGCCCAGCTTCCCTCCACCGAACACGGGCCATTTGTGTTCGTATAGATGACCCGACAAAGCCAGATGCACCACGGTGGATTTTCACTTTCATCATCGATGTTGCTTCGTCATCAATGCATGTCATCAATAATTTACACCATGACGTAAAGTTGTCCATTCATTGTCAATGGGAATTTAATGTCTGGGTAGGACAAAGTTTGTGGACACACACTAAAAGCTGGACATATAGGAGGGCCTCAAAAAAAAGAATTGCTTGAATAAACATGCACTTTGAAGAGTATAATTTATTTCAGGAACCTATATATAATAACAGTTACAAACTGCTTTGGTAAAACGAGCATGTATCAGACTCCAGCTCCTGGCTGCTACAGGACGTCACAGACATAAGTCGCATACCGAAGCGGACGTAGGTGGCACGGCCAGGAATACCATCTATATAGGCCATTGTTTCTCAAAGTAGGGTCCTTGAGGTAGTTACAGAGGGTCCCCAGATAAATGATGGCTAGTTAGGAACCAAATAGGCTAGGAACCAAATGGACCCTTATGTGGTTGTAACTTTGAGAGTGTACTAATGCAGGGGTTCTCAACGTTTTTGTCTGGGGACCCCCGGAAATGCTTTGGCCATGTCTCGCTCCCCCCTCCACACCACGAATGTAAACCGACTGCAAAAAAAACCTTATAATAGAGAAAATACATCATAAATATTCGAATACTGAAACCAGATTTTATCATTAAGGGAAGTTTATGCATGCACTATGTGTACTATGTAAACTCTAAATTTCCATTTTCCAGGGACCCACGGGTTATTGAGTGGTCTATTCAAGCACTTTTGACCGGTTGCAGAAGATGAATAAGGAGGCCAGGCATGTCCTTCTTTGACTAACATTTTATTAAAAACTAAAGTAGTGGTAGTATGGCTGTACAGCAGGTACATTATTTGAATGAGTTGTATATATGGAGGGACAACATCTTGCTCTTCAATGAGCTCCGTTCTTTTATAGTGAGAGTAAAATGTTCAGAGGTCAACATGTGTCCACAAAATACACTGAATCCTGACCTGTACCGTGTGTCTCTTTCCAAAGTGTATTGTTCTCACACACAAGTACACAATTATACTGTTTGTTTAAAAATCATGTATTGTTATTGTACTGTTCTCTATACAGTACTATATATAGTACTGTTTGATATTGTGATTGAGTACAGTATAACAACATCATCATAAAAATAAAACATGCCGTGTCAGATGTACATATAAGCAGAAATACATAATGTAGATCAGGGGTAGGCAACTTTGACCATGGAGAGGGCCACTATATTTCCACACTCACTCCAGAGGGACACTGTCATAGCACAAATAGCTCAAGTAGATACACTGTAGATCAGCTATTTTTGCTAATTTCTTTATTGAAATCCTGAAAAATGCATAATTTCAAATGCATTTAATTATAGTTATTTTAACTTGACGAACTAAATCCAAATACATTGGACACAAAAAAAGACTAACATTTAATACTAGTCAATAGGCTACATATAGACTGAAGTAATTAAAGCGGGTAATGTTTGCATGTGTGGAATTGTAACAGCTGAAATAAAAAATATATCAGTATTCTGACATTAACCTGAGGGCCACATTAAGTGATGGTGGGCCCCGGGGCCGCCAGTTGCCCATGTATGATGTAGATACTAGATAGATTGATGCAATGGGGAAAAAAACATCAAAAAGACAGAAGAAAAGATGGTCTCTAACAGACTCAAACACAGGTCACCACCATACTTTTCTGTTCTAATAATTTCTCAGATAACTAAAATGGACCATAATGCACGTTCACGTGGAAAGTTTCTCTCAAGGGTGAATTATCTAGTGGCGTTTAAGGCGGGACATTTCAGAGACACTGATCACATCCATGGGGATTCTCTCCACTGTAATTCCCAGTATGATTTCTCTGGTGGCTTTTAAGGCCGTCCAAACGAGCGAAGTGTTGTCCACACTGATCACATCCATAAGGTTTCTCTCCAGTGTGAATTATTTTGTGTTTTCTAAGGCTGGACATGTCAGAGGAGTGATGTCCACACTGATCACATCTATAGGGTTTCTCTCCAGTGTGAATTCTCTGGTGTGTTTTAAGGCTGGACATTACAGAGAAGTGTATTCCACACTGATCACATCCATAAGGTTTCTCTCCAGTGTGAATTCTTTTGTGTTTTCTAAGGCTGGACATGTCAGAGGAGTGATGTCCACACTGATCACATCCATAGGGTTTCTCTCCAGTGTGAATTATTTTGTGTTTTCTAAGGCTGGACATTTCAGAGAAGTGTTGTCCACACTGATCACATCCATAGGGTTTCTCTCCAGTGTGAATTCCCTGGTGTCTTTTAAGGTGGGACAATAGAGAGAAGCGTTGTCCACACTGATCACATCCATATGGTTTCTCTCCAGTGTGAATTCTCTGGTGTGTTTTAAGGTGGGACAATTGAGAGAAGTGTGTTCCACACTGATCACATCCATATGGTTTCTCTCCAGTGTGAATTCCCTGGTGTCTTTTAAGGTGGGACAATAGAGAGAAGCGTTGTCCACACTGATCACATCCATATGGTTTCTCTCCAGTGTGAATTCTCTGGTGTGTTTTAAGGTGGGACAATTGAGAGAAGTGTGTTCCACACTGATCACATCCATATGGTTTCTCTCCAGTGTGAATTCTCTGGTGATTTTTAAGGCTGGACATTTGAGAGAAGTGTTCTCCACACTGATCACATCCATAGGGTTTCTCTCCAGTGTGAATTCTCTCGTGTTTTTTAAGGCTGGACATTACAGAGAAGTGTTGTCCACACTGATCACATCCATAGGGGTTCTCTCCAGTGTGAATTCTCTGGTGTGTTTTAAGGCTGGACATTACAGAGAAGTGTGTTCCACACTGATCACATCCATAGGGTTTCTCTCCAGTGTGAATTCTCTGGTGTGTTTTAAGGCTGGACATTACAGAGAAGTGTTTTCCACACTGATCACATCCATAGGGTTTCTCTACAGTGTGAATTATTTTGTGTGTTTTAAGGCTGGACAATTGAGAGAAGTGTGTTCCACACTGATCACATCCATATGGTTTCTCTCCAGTGTGAATTCTCTGGTGTGTTTTAAGGTTGGACATTTCAGAGAAGTGTTGTCCACACTGATCACATCCATAAGGTTTCTCTCCAGTGTGAATTCTCTCGTGTTTTTTAAGCCTGGACATTACAGAGAAGTGTTGTCCACACTGATCACATCCATAGGGTTTCTCTCCAGTGTGAATCCTCTGGTGGGTTTTAAGGTTGGCCAATTGAGAGAAGTGTGTTCCACACTGAACACATCCATAGGGTTTCTCTCCAGTGTGAATTCTCAGGTGTTTTATAAGGGTGAGCTTATGAGAGAAGTGTTGTCCACACTGATCACATCCATAGGGTTTCTCTCCAGTGTGAATTCTCTGGTGGCTTTTAAGGCTGGACATTTCAGAGAAGTGTTGTCCACACTGATCACATCCATAGGGTTTCTCTCCAGTGTGAATTCTCAGGTGTTTTATAAGGGTGAGCTTATGAGAGAAGTGTTGTCCACACTGATCACATCCATAGGGTTTCTCTCCAGTGTGAATTCTCTGGTGGCTTTTAAGGCTGGACATTTCAGAGAAGTGTTGTCCACACTGATCACATCCATATGGTTTCTCTCCAGTGTGAATTCTCTGGTGTATTTTAAGTTTGGAGATGCAAGTGAAGTGTTTTCCACACTGATCACAGCAATGGTGTTGTTTCTTTGCCAAGCTCCTTTGTTCGTTCACCTCTGGTAGGTCAGGGCAGTCAGACTGGTGATGCGACACTGGAATGGAAACAAATACAAAGGAAAGATTGTTGGTAGGTAGAAAGAACTTTGTGGATGTTCGACAAATCTCTGTCATGTAGCTAACGAACAGTGGCCTTAACAACTGTAGCAGGTACTTTCAACTGTTGCAGAAATTAACTAGATAAAGTGCCCCTCGGAGCAGGTTGTGGCCTCCTGGTGGCGCTATAATAGGCCAATGTGAAAAGGGTGCCATTTCTTCTTATGCCTTGGATGGCAACTGGATGATTTCAGGTATTTTGTTCCAAAAATGTGTTTTGAAAAAATCCACCTGCTGGTGGCGCTATAACAGGCCAACGACGAACCTCTGCCCCAAATATTCCTCAACGGCCTGTTATAGCGCCACCATGAGGCCGATTAAGGAAAAACACATTTCTGTAAATAATTTTATCCAAACATCACACAATTTGGTATACACTATCTCCATAGTCATTTGATCAACACGGATCACATGCATTATTTCCCATCTTCCATCCTGATTGGCGAAGATTGGCTTCCAAAGTTCACATGATTTGTCTGTTTCGAACAAAATGCCACAAATCAAAAACGCAGTGTGCAATTTCCGTGAAATTATACACGCATATTTCCACTAGGCCGAGGACGACATGCCACTAATTATTTTCCAAATCAGCCTCACGGTGGTGCTATAACAGGGCAATTCATGTTTTTACTTATAACTGCATTGATCTGTATACAACTTATGTATAATAATAAAAAAATAATAATAATACAACTTTATTTGTATAGCATTTTTCATGACATGAAATGTGGCATAAACATTAAAAATCAAGAGCAGTAATGCAATACAGTGAGGACATGAATAACCAAAAATGTAAAGATCAATTAAAAGCAAGGATTTAGAAGTGGGTCTTGAGCTGTGCTTTAAAAATGTCTACAGAGGCTGCCTGTCGAAGGTACAGTGGGAGTTTTTTCCACGCCGTCGGCCTGTAGAAGCAAAAAGCTGCTTCCCCGTATTTTTTAGTTGCCATTCTTTAAGGCAAAGCGAACAGGCCAGCAGTGGAAGACCTTAGGGGGCGGTTTGGGACATATTTTGGAAGTCCCTGTATAATGGTATGCCCCAGCAGCACTGGGGGAAGTTGTGATGTTTACATCCGGGCATCAGTTCCAATACAGTCACACTAGAGTACATACTACTGTCTCGTCTCTCCTGATTTATACATACAAAAACATGTACAGTTTAAGTGAAGAGTATTGTGCTTCGGTGCGGGACCCGGCGTGAAAAAAAAAGAAAGAAAGGAAAAAGACGGAGAAGGAAAGGGACCGGCAGAACAGCCGTTAGCAACAAGCTAACGTAAAATAACACCACGATGGCAGCAAATATAGCACCACCGGAGGAGATGAAGATGAGCGGCGATCTGGCAAGTAACTGGGACAATTTCAGAGCAGAATTTGAAGACTATTTACTTGCAACGGGATCAACAGAAAAGGCAAAGGAGGTACAGGCAGAAACTCTACAAAGAGTGATGGGCAGTGAATGTCGTCATATATACAAGCATAATCTAGGACTCACGACGGAGCAAGGGAAGGACGTGCGAGTTTTTCTCGACGCCTTGGAGGCATATTTCAAGCCAGCTAAGCTAGAAATGTCATAATCGAGAGATACGTTTTTGGAATCTGCAAGCAAGATGAAGGACAGCCCATTGATGCATTTTGTAACAAAGCTGAGGTAGAAGGCTGCTTCCTGCGAGTATGGACGACTCAGAGAGGAGTTGATAAGAGACAGACTGGTGCTGGTTGTGAGTGACGAGAGTGTTGCGTCGCCGTCTACTACTCAGACAGAAGGATCTCACACTGGCATCAGCCATAGAAATATGTCGAGCTGCAGAGATGACAAGACATGAGAATACAAGCAATCACACGGGACAGGTCTCTAGAGACGGATGGCCGTCGTCCACGGGCCCCACCAAGGCAGGAACGCTCGGACAGGGTTCGGTATCAGGACCCCAGGAGCTAATGATAGTTCTACATGCAGATTATGTGGCATGGCAACGCGCACAGGCGCGGACGTGAGTCTTGCCCAGCGCTTGGAAAGAACTGCCGTCACTGTGGCACAGCGAATCATTTTTGCCAAGGTGTGTGTGAAGAGGGGCCAAGCCACACGACAGCTACATGCAGCGGACGCTGAAGTGTACGAGGAGGACGTGGACAGGTCCAACACAGAGGCCCATATATATACACAGCAGAGAGCATATAGGGTCAGTTCAGGGACATGGGAAGAAATGGTTTGCCAACATAAAACTGAATGGAGGGTTTCAGAGGTGCCAGCTATATTCAGGGGCAACATGTGATGTGATGGGCATAAAAGATGTGAGGAGACTCGATCCTGAGGCAAAGCTACTTCCAAGCCAGACCAGGTTAGTACTGTATTCAGGCCAATCAATGCACTCAGTAGGCATATTTCACACAGAGTGTGTAGTGAGGGGGAAAGCACACAAGTTGCAGTTTGGAATTGTGAGAAGCGGGCAGAGCCGCAGAGGCCCTTGTTGTCAGGTGAAACCAGTGAGCGCTTAGGTCTGATGCGCTTCACCATCCCAGAGGAGCTTCTTAATGGTAGGACACAGCAGCACAGAGCCACTTACCAGACAGCACCTCGTGCAGACTTACAGTGACGTTTTCAATGATCCGGTTGAGTCACTACCAGGGGATGTTCATTTTGAGCTACATGCAGATGTAGCCCCAGTGCAGGCCTCCCTGCGCAATGTCCCAGTGGCTCTCAGAGAGGCAGTCAAGGCTCAGTTAGACAAATATGAGAGGGATGGCCATTTAACCCCCGTGACAGAACCTACTGACTGGATTAGCAATATGGTGATCATCAGACAGCCAGAGAAGTTGAGAATCTGCATAGACCCCAAGTCACTAAATCAGGCCTTAAAGAGGTCTCACTACATAATGCCGACACTTGAAGATGTGTTATACAAGCTGCCCAGGGCACGTATTTTCACCCTTGTAGATGCACGAGATGCTTTCTTGCAGTGTAAACTAGAAGAAGAGAGTAGTTACATCACCACATTCTGGACACCATGGGGCAGGAAGCACTGGTTAAAACTGCTTTTTGGGGTGTCCGTGGCCCCAGAAATATACCAGAGAAAGCAGCATGAGCTACTGACAGAGCTCAGTGGGGTAGAACCAATAGCGGATGATATTTTGATTGTGGGTGCAGGGAGACAGATGAGCAGGCCATACAGGACCATGACACCAAACTTGTAGCACTCATGCAGAGGTGCAGGGAGGTTAGGCTGAGACTGAGTTTGAGGAAACTACAATTCAGGGTCAGAGAGGTCAAGTTTCATGGACACATTCTATCGGCGGATGGACTCAGAGCGGAACCGGAGAAAATTAGGGCAGTCCGTGACATGCCTCACCACGAAGACGCCAAGGCCGTACAGCGGTTTATCGGGTTTGTGACGTACCTTGCCAGGTTCATGCCCCGCCTCTCTGAGGTATGCGAGCCACTACGGAGGCTGTTGGGACAAGGACGTTCCGTGGCATTGGCTGCCCAAACACGACGCTGCAGTCGAGGAGATCAAGAGACTCGTTACTACGGCCCCGCTCCTGCGATACCACGACGTGACCAAGCCGGTCACCATCCAGAGTGTATGGGCGGGAGGAGATAACAGCAGAAACGGACCACAAGCCACTCATCTCAATATTCACCAAGCCCCTTCTCACAGCACCCAAACGACTCCAGAGCATGTTGCTCACACTTCAAGCATACAATCTCATGGTTGTGTACAAGCCTGGTGTCACAAAGACTGGATCTTATGTTGGGTTTGATGACTCACTGTGGCTGCTTTATTGTTTGTTGTTTAAAAAAAAAGAAACTGTGAAGAAGGTTGGGAGGTTGTAAAATGTCTGAATGCATTTGTTGACTGCTCTGCTTTCTTGTTGAATGTAAAAGAAAAGAAAAAAAATAGATAAAAATAACATGGGTGAGCTGTGTAATGCTGGATTTTGATTTGCACTAAAGAATGTTTGCTATTGTACATTTCTGCAATGTTCTCATCTATAAAAGGGGAGATGTTACAGGGAGTGGGAACCACCCCCCTGTATAATGGTATGCCCCAGCAGCACTGGGTGAAGTTGTGATGTTTACATCCGGTGTTCTAGTTTGTCATCAGACCCTGTCAACTTCAGACTGCGTCAACCGTCGCCGTAGAGACGGACCCACAACTGCAGATGTTGTTCACAGCGAAATAATTCATAGCAGTCCGCGTCAATGCCTGCTTTTTCCCTTTATTTTAATCACAATTCCAAACAACATAGCCTATAAGCCTACCGATGTGATTCTTGTCTTAAGCGTCGGGCAGACGTTGTGTGGAGTGTGGACCTTAGCCAGGTTTTTGTTGTTGTTGTTGACAGTCACGGGAAGAAGGGGTTGTCTGACTCTTACCGTTTCTCAAATAATACATTAGCTTTTATAAATTCTATTGTATTCGCCATTGGAGTACGAGTATGTGTCACGTACATTAACCATGTAGCCCAGCATGTAGTGCGTGAAAATAAACGCATTGATGAATGAAGGAAGAAATAAATAAATAAATAAATGTTTCTGACGGGATTCAAACTTGTCCTGTTCTCAGCATAAGTTCACCTGTCTGGAGCATAGTCCAATGCACCATTCTATCTATAACGTTTAGTAACCGTAATCACATCATGGCGTATAGAACCAGACATCAACGCACCAAACCTTCATGGTCAATAGGTTAAGTTGAGACCTCAGTCACCACACTGGTTTACAACGTAGCTGTTTATTATCGATTTGTTTCAAAAAAGCATCTCTCACCATCATCACCTAAAAGGAAAGCAAAGGTACTATGTTTACCCAGGGTAACTGGACTAAGCATCAGATACTTGTTTACAGCCAGGCCCTGCTTATTTCATAGAACATTTCATGGTAGTGGTTCAATGCCTTGTCCAAGGGCACTTCAGCGGTGGTAATTTTTAACGTGTCGGACCGCTGATTCGAACTGGCGACGTTCCGGTATCAAGACCACTCCGCAATCCGTTCGGCCACCGATGCTATAGTCATTATGTTATACAGGCTACTTAGAAATTGTAAATATATGAAGCATAAAAGCATTATAGGTAGACAAACAGTTTGTTATATGACCTCATTATCTCATAGATAACATAAAATGGAAACCCACATACATACATACATATAATTATCAACCAATTAATTAATGAATTGATTGATTGACATTTTTATTTCACAGTATGCAGACTGAGAACATTTCAAAGCACATTGAGCACAACTCAATACAAAAGCTGTTAAATGTGAGTGAACTTTAACTAAATACATGAACAACAATGTATTCATGTTCTTTCAGATTGAACGCTCATCTTGTGAATGATGGTTTCACTGGGTGTGTGTAGGCAACCCCCAGCCTTCACATAAACCAGTGCATCTCCCTCCATCCACTCTCCACTGTTCTGGTTGGCCAGCCATCATTTTTATGATTTATTTATTTTTTGTTTAAAAACACTGCTCACTCCTCATGCATTGAAGTATGAGCTCAGTTCGGGGGGCTCCCCAGGTTGGCAGAGGGTGAGTAGCAGCCAGGAGCCCAGGATTACATTTTAAGAAATTGGCACCGGGTGTAAAATAGAAAAAAGAAAACGATGACCTGTCTTAGTGGTTGCTCTTGATGACCTGGATGACCATGAATACTTCTGCAAAGGTTACAATCACATTTAGATACTATTTAGATACTATAGGTTCATTATTTATATACTATAGTTTCAATGTGTAGATTATTTGCTATCCTGGTTTACTGAGGCAACATTTGTCTCTCTGCATTTGATGCATGCCCAGATAGCAAAAGATGTTAATTCAATGTTGAATTATGGTCAACATGGTTGATTTTTGGTTAAGGTTGACGATTGATGGTGGATCAACCATCAACCGATCATCCAATTGATGCCAATTAACCAATGTTGAAAAGATGTCATTGAATCAATGTTGTTTTGTGGTCGAATTTTAATGATTGAAATGCCAACATCGAAGCAATGTTGAATCAACGTATGCCGTTTGTCACCCCAAACCCCCCCTCCGCCCGCCCCCGTCCCCTACTTCCTCTACTCCCCCCACCCCACCAGCGCCCCCCCCGCCCAGCCCCACCCCCCCTCTCTGAACTCTGGGTGAGAGCATTTTATCATTGGGCGAGGGGCATCTCACGTTCTGAATTAAGCACCATATGTTGATGACATTTTTCTTTACATTTTCTTACTTGTCTGTAAATCTTCTTACTTGCGGTTTGTACATAATGTGCAGTCACAAAACATCTACAAGTCACTATACAAGGAGTGGAGCGGTCCAAATGTCCCCCCCTACTTAAACGAGCTCTAGTGGTATGTTCCAACCACACTCCGTTTCCTCCGTTACTGGCTGGCTTTCTTCTGTCCCCCGGATTCTACTTTGAGCGCTTTTGCAGTAAGTTTGGCGATATTACTTTTATATTAACTGTGTTTAGTCTTTAGTGACACTGACATAACTGCATTGTTTTGTGCATATGCTGCAGCTTGATAGGTGAATATGTGATGTAACATAACGGCCGGGCTACACAAAACGCGCGAGAAATGCCTGGTGTAGCCGGCCGTAACATTAAGATAAATGAATATCTGTTGGCGTGTCCTAACTCGGGAGTGTGTACAAGTGGAACCGTACGGTTCCTGTGTCTGTTCTCAGACCTATAACCAGTACATTATTTAATATTTCGATGTGTTTTGAAACTTTTGAAACGTTTTTATCTTCTTATAACCGGCGTTGCGCCAAAACGAACAGACCAATCGCGTGCTTTTGTATTGAATGACGTTGTGTTTTATAGAGAAGTCTCAGTCAGACTGCATTCGTCCTGTTGTTATAGTTAGACGTTTGGTTATGCTGGTATTTTATAATTAACAATACTATTACATTATAATAATGAACAAGCTTGATGTTGATCCAAATGTACAATTATGCAATGTTTCAGCTTGTTTCACATTTGAATGCAGCACATTAATCAGGACCCCCCTTTTTTCTTCTTCTTCCAGAATCACATAACAGTTTCAAGACTAGCAGCATTGAAGAAGACTCCTCAGCCTGTTGCAGCAAAGTAAATGGCCACAATTTATGTACACTGACTACAGCTCCTTATCACTCTTAAGATGTCTTATTGGGCTAAAAGACGTAAAATCAAGAAATTAGTGAGAGAAACAGAGCAGGAAATCCTCACTGAGTATAATTTAACTATTGCTGCTAATTCACAATCAAACCGTTCAGAGAGAGCAGATCCTGTCGCAGCCTCTTCTGAGTGCCTGCTAGTTTTACCAAAGTCAGACTTGCCACTAGATTTACCGACCACATCAGACTTGCCACTAGATTTACCAACCACACCAGACTTGCCACTAAACAAACCACTAACTATCAGTGATCAGAGTGAAAATATTGACTCACCAGGTGATCCAGATGCACATTTTGAAAGTATAGCTGGGGATGATGAAATTGAACCTGGACATGTCTTGGACAGTGATGAGCATAATGACGATTTCCTCATGACAAGTTTAAAATATTGGGCAACATCCTATTCAGTCTCTCTGGTTGCACTATCCTCTTTGCTGTCCATTTTGAAGATATTTCACCCCACCCTTCCCAAAGATGGAAGAACATTGCTTGGAACACAAAAAAAGGTGCCTACCACTAAGATTGAAGGGGGAGAATACTATCATTTTGGTTTAGTCAAAGGGGTGCTTTCACGGTTGGCATGTTTGCGTTTACCAGCAACTCTGACTACTCTTAATTTACAGTTTAATATAGATGGTTTACCTTTATTCAAAAGTTCTAAACTGCAGTTTTGGCCCATACTTGGATGTCTCAAATGTGACTACACAAAGTGCCCATTTGTTGTTGGTATTTTTTGTGGTCTAAGCAAGCCAAAGAGTGTTTCGGAGTACCTAGAACAGTTTGTCAAAGATCTTCAGAATGTACTGTCTAATGGCATCATTTATAATGACAAGCAATTTGATGTACATATTTCTTCCTTCATTTGTGATGCCCCAGCTAGAGCTTATATTAAGCAGACCAAGGCATTTAATGGCTATTCGGGTTGTGACAAGTGTTTTCAGGAGGGTGTATGGAGAAATAAAATGACATATCCTGAAACAAAAGTCAGACTTAGGACAGACTCTAGTTTCTCAGACATGGTTGATGAGGGCCATCACAATGGGACAAGCCCTTTAACAGGTTTAGTGAAGATGGTTTCTATGTTTCCAACTGATTACATGCATCTCTGTTGTCTCGGAGTTACAAGGAAACTGCTTAATATATGGTTAAAGGGGAAGAATTTGGCAACAAGGGTTCCTTCCAAAACTGTAGAAGCCATTTCATGTAAACTGCTAAAGCTACGTCCTTGCATGCCTTGTGAATTTAATCGTAAACCAAGGGAGCTGTCAGAACTAGATCGCTGGAAAGCTACTGAGTTGAGATCCTTCATGTTGTATTGGGGTCCTGTGGTTTTGAAGGATTCCCTCCCCAGTGAGCTGTATGACAACTTCATGTTGTTTTCTGTTGGAATGTACTTGTTGCTGTCCCCTAGTATTTCTGAGGAAATGTTAGCCTTTGCACACAAGTTGATGGTTTCTTTTGTTGAACACTTTGGGGAGTTGTATGGAAAAGATCAACTTGTGTACAATGTACACCAGCTTATTCATTTGGCTGAGGAATACAGGAAGTTTGGCACTCTAGATAATATCTCAGGATTCCCTTTTGAGAACTATCTTGGTCAAATTAAGCATCTTCTACGCAAGCCACATCAGCCTCTACAACAGGTAGTGAAAAGGTTGTCTGAAATTCCACATGTTTGGTCCCCATGTCCCACTGATGATCCCATTTTGAGTAACATTCACACTGATGGGCCTGTCCCCCCCCAGTTTACTGATTCACAACAGTACAGGAAGGTCTCCACTCATCGCTTTACTCTGTCCACAAAGAAAGGAGACAATTGTATTGAGGTTGGAGATGGATTTGCATTAGTAGAGAATATTCTTAAATCAGAGGAAGATGTATATATAATTTACAGAAAGTACAGACACAAACAGCCATACTACATGTATCCCTGTGAATCATCATACATTGGTACATACAAGGTTAGTGGCTTGCAAGAAGATATAGGGATAGGTAAACTTCGCTATATCAAGCGCAAATGTTTTCTCTCTCCAGACAGAGATGGTGCCATTGCAATACCGCTACTTCATTTAGCAGTATAACCATACTGCCCTACAAAGCCAAGCCAAGTGCAGTAACTAACTATATTAACACACTGACTCAAAGGTCAGTTTTCGGGGGCATACATTACCTCATGAATGAATACACAATTCGTGCAATATCACATGTGCACATATAACATGTTTGCCTGGCCAATTAAATACAATCTGTAATGTGTGTGTGTGTGTGTGTGTGTAGTTACTGCACTTTGGCTTTGTAGGACGGTATGGTCAATGGCTTGTAAGGAGAGATCATTGAGTAATTCTCATTTCATCCCTAGCCCTTTGAAGATGAATGGTGAGGTGGTGTGGTCAGTTGTACAGTTCCCAAATGGTGGGACAGCAGTAGTTCTAGAGAGCTGGTTTAAAGCTAAAGAACAGACTCTGTTATGGCCCCCTAAACACATAAAGCTCACAAAGGCCCTTCGAGATGGAATGCAACCAGATGATAAATGGATCCCCTATAAGGATGTACGTGTCCTTACTACGTGTGGTGAGTAATTGGTGCAACACATACACAGCTGTTCTAAAAGCTATGTATACAGGTGTGAGTTTTCTTTTTTTTGCTTCAACACTGGACTGCAGATATATGTTAATTGGCATTTTCCCTCTGCTCTTTCCAGAGACCCTTGATGAAGCCAAAAAACGAGAGGCCAAGTACAACTCAACTATGTGTCCAACCTCTGAAATTGAATCTGCGGACGAAGGAGATCTCCGCCAGAAAAGAAGATCCAGGTACAGTGTTCACTTTGGCAAAGTGATGCCCCCCCCCCCCCCCTGAGGGGGCCAGCTGTCTAGGGTTAGTAGTCAGAGGTACTAACACTAGATAGCTGGCCCCCTCAGAGTCCTTATTTCCATCACCACGCAATCACAGCTCGGCTTATGCTACAACATGCATTCAGCCAACCACACAGCACAGCTTATTTCCATTATGGTCCTATGTATTCAGACTTAAAACATGACTAATAAGCGTAGTATGATTCTACATCTGTTTGTTGCATTTCTTTTAGGCCAAAGCAACAGTATGTGCACTCGGACTCTGATGACCACTCGAGTGGCGATGTTAAAAGAAAACGTTTTGCCAAACCACCTGATGTGGGTTTCCCAGGTATTGATGCAATGAGTTTATTTTATGTACTCACTGCTACACAGCTAAAAATAAATTATCCTTGTCTGACACTGTACCAACTAAAACTGAGCATTTTAATTTTGATTACAGCATTGAACTTGTGCATTTCTTGCATTTTATATAGCCCAAAATAAATACATTGTGAATAACATGCCAACTAAACTATGTTGTAGGACAGACTCCAAAATCGAGCCAGTCTGAGATGCCAAAATCCGGCAAGTCTTCAGTTGTGCGGTCCCTAACAATAGAGCCTGCAATGAATGGTATGTTGATATGAATGTTACAACGTCAACTGGATAACTCTTAAACACAATTTGTAGCATCTTCAATTCTCACCCTTGTTTGCCTTTTTTAGATTCATTGGATGATTACGGCTACTTAGAAGAGTTGCTGTCTTCTGATCCAAATAACCGTAAGTGAACTTATATCTTGTGAGGAGCTAGCTGGCCTCATGCATGCAACTGGCAATGGCTACTGGCAACTACCAGCAAGCGGTCACATTAACATAATATCTGTATTACCTTGCATTACTTTGACATTTGCTTTCACATTCCCTATATTGTATCCCTGGGTCAGAGCAATGCATTCAATCTAGAGAATTCAGCTGAAAGGAATTCAAACATTTTCTCACATATAGGATATGCTAACAACTTCACTGCTTTGTGAATTTCCTATGGTTTCAGATGGGATGCCTAATGCCCAATACCACCAGCTCCAGGCCCCGCAGCTGCATACCCCACCGCTCCAAGCGCCACAGCTTCATACCCCACAGCTGCATACCCCACCGCTGCATGTCCAGCAGCTGCATACACCACCGCTGCATGTCCAGCAGCTGCATACCCCACCGCTGCATGTCCAGCAGCTGCATACACCACCGCTCCAAGCGCCACAGCGGCAAAGTACTGGTATGATACTGTACTCTTTCAGTAACTGTAATGTTTTGAGAGACAGGGACACATAACTCCTTAGTGAATACTCTAAATCTGAATTGTAATTCATAAATCTGAATTGTAATTCATACTAACATGTCAGTCATCCGGGGTTATAGTTGACAACATAATATGCTGTCACATCAGGTTGAGGTTCTACTCCAACTATAGTGAAATACAACTAATTGTTTCTACAGGTATGTCGGGATACTCCTCAGGGGAGTACAACACACCCCCTGGTCTTCAACGACGTACACAAAATGGTATGTCATTGTTTTCCTCACTAAGGAACCCATAACTAAAATGTAACGTGATCCATTGGTATACAAATTAAATCACACTGTCAGTGTCATGTTTTGTGTAAATGTTACAGCATTTGTTTCCCCCTCTAGACTTCTTTAGAGGAAACTACCACCAGTTTGATCCAATGCAGTCAAGCTATAGTGAAACGTACTGATTTTGTTTCTACAGGTATGTCGGGATACTGCTCAGGGGAGTACAACACACCCCCTGGTCTTCAACGACGTGCACAGAATGGTATGTCATTGTATTCCTCACTAAGGAACCCTGCAATTTACTACTGAACGTGATCCATTTATACAAATTTTTTTTTTTTTTTGCATTTTTTCCCTCTAGACTTCTACCACCAGTATGATCCAATGTCGGTGGCTGATCACGGTTGCAATGGTAAGTGAACAAGACTGTCATGTAACATATTTGTAGACATTTTCCAATCTATGTGTGACAGGTTGGATCTCTATTCGAATGATGGTCATTGTTCACTTCTTGTCCACCTCTATGATTGATTGAGTACAGTTATACAATGTTTAAAAGCCCTCAGAGCTTGTTTCCATTGTGGTCCTGTGTATTCAATTCATCTGTATGAGTTCTCTCTCCTGATTGGATACTGAAAATGCCTTTTCTGTTTACTAAAGAAAAATAAATTGCTGTCACACATACACACACGCACACAAACGTCTAACCTTTCCAAATGTGTGCAGTGATTTTTAAGTTGCATGAATGTTTGTGATTTACAGATGGAACCACACAGATGGCCGGCGGTGACGGGCAGCTTATGAAAGGCAAGTCTATTGGACATAATGTAATTCCTAATGTGTCATTTGCAGGTTATTTTCAATTCATGATTTTCAATTTTCTTCTGAAGATCTTGCCATCCAGAAGATGACTTCAATGCTTGCTGAAGTACTTGTGGTGGTAAAGGATCTGTCCAGAGATGTCCAGTTCATGAAGAAGGAGTTGGCTGAGGGCAATGTGACAGCGGGTGGTACCCGAGGACCAGCCACCACAAATTTTATGCTCCCCTTCCAGCTGCCAATCGCCACCGAACACGACTTCAATGAGGCAGAATCGTTACTGATGGATCAATCAGTCCGTCAAAAGATGGTAAATTATTTGACAGACTGAACTGCATTAATTTATCAAATGTGGATAATTTCAGTGCGGTCTTGCTCATTTTTCCTCAGGGGGAAAATATGTTTTTAGCCCTATAGCTACTCGAGCACAATTCTAGTCTACAAACTCAAAATTTGTCAGAGCTTGTAGATCTGCTATTTATGAAAGGTTTTGAAATTGTTCAAATATATACTGTTTACACAGACATGACCAATTGGGACAGAATTGGGTTTGTGTTTAAACTTGACGACTGGTATGAACATGACTGAAAATATGGGCTGGAATTTCAGTGTTTAAGTGTGTAAAACAAGTTTGTTGCTCTGTGTTCATGAAATAAATTATATGCTGTTTCTAACGCAGTGCCTTAATTTTCTTCTCTCTGATTTTAGATTTCTCGCTTGGCTGTAGTAGGAGGTACCAGTTCGGAGAACCTGATCAGACGGATGTTGGCATCTGCTATGACCAACGCCCTGGCCAGTGGGTTCAACTGGGCTGGGAAAAAAGACAGGAGGTGTTCAGAAAGCAAGAAGCCTTTCAAGGACACAACGTTACAAGACTGCATGTTTGGTAAGCTTCCTCCCTGCAAACTACTTAATAGATTATGTTTAGGGAGTGGCATGACTGAGGCATGAAATGAAACACTTGATCTTAAAAAATATATATCTTGGAATGAAGTGATGGTGACAGTGCAAGCTATTAGAAATAAACAAAGGACAATTGGTGAGCTTTAGAGTTGCATGGATACACATTGCATTGCCTAGATGGAGCCAGCTAGGCGTTTGCTCCTCTTTCCAGTTCAGTCTAACTGGATGCTGACTGTAGCTTTTGTTACTGTAGGCCTGCAGAGTGATTAAAAAAAAAACACACACACACACACACACACACACGTGAAGTGAGGGGCACTCTTATCATTCCGGCCAACACTCAAATTTGTCCATTCACTGTCGGTGGGAATGCAATGTTTGTGTGGGACAGTTTGTGCACACACCAAAAGCTGGACAGGAGGGTGCAGGATAATAAGAAATTGTATGGGATAGACTCTTATCTTCCTCACTCTTATTTTTGTGTCTTTCAGCTGCTGCTCGGCAGTTTGACTCCAAACTGACCAACCAGGACTACAGTGAAACGGTGAAGAAGTGGCTTCGTTATGCGCCAGACAGGGAGGGCGGCATCCCAAGGAACCCAAGTGACCCAAACCAAGCGACCCAAAGTCACACTTAGGGTACCCCACACACGGTTTCCCATACAGTACAACCCAGTACAAGTTCATGGACACTGTTCTTCCATGCCAATAGACTGTTGTTTTGTCAGTCAAATATGTTTACAGTTTTGTGTCGCTGTTATATGACAACCAAATGGACAGTTGTTAGCCTGTGGACCCTGATTTGCAACCAAATGGACAGTTGTTAGCCTGTGGACCCTGATATGCAAAGTCCTTCATGAGGGAAGATCTTTATGTCCTATATCAACCATGGTTATTTATTTTTGTTTAAAAAAAATCTTATGTCTGTGGAATTTATAACTGTGGTAAAAAAAAAAAAAAAACAAACAAAACAAACAAACAATTTTTGTCACTATCACCTGCACCTAATTTAGAATGTTTCTCAGGGACACAATTGCTGGCTGTCGATTTTCCTTAATAAAACGTAATTGATTAATATTAATACCATGTTGTCATCTCTAAGTTTGTTTTCACACAAACGACCTACCCATCGTCTGCCAACAATGTTGGTCATATTGTTGTAATGCTATGATGTGTAGACCTATATCAGCAGAAAGTTATTGGTGAAAAACTAACCTTTTCTAATGCGTAGAAAATTTTATTATTTTTAATGTAAAATGTACATGAATCAATATTGATTCCTTCACGTTGATTCAATATAATATCAACCCAAATCTACATGTAGATTATGGTTGAATCAATGTTGATTCCTAACATTGATTCAATATAAAATCAACCCAAATGTGCATGTAGATTACCATTTAGATTATGGTTGAATCAATGTTGATTCCTAACATTGATTCAATATCGAATCAACCCAAATGTGCATGTAGATTACCATTTAGATGATGGTTGAATCAACATTGATATAGTGTCAGTTATGGTTGAAAACCTAATGTTGTTTCAACATGTAACTCTCTTTGCACTTTTTATATAATTTCAACGTCAGGATTCAATGTGGATTCAATATTTCTGCCTAACCACATTTCAACGTTGATTCACCCATATTTTGCTATCTGGGATGTTTACCTTACTTATTGTAAGTCACCCTGGATAAGTTAAAGCTGCTAAATGCCTAAATCATTTAGTTCAACCCTACCCAAATCTATTATGGTGCCTTTATACACTGCCAACCAATGTCACATGCTCCATCAACATGGACAGAAAATGTAAGGTTACACCGATACAGAGGAGCAGACTGCAATGACTATAGTTATTACACAAGTAAGACGCGCAAACGCGGGAAGCGAACGCAGATCGTAAATTGCAATAACAACTCAGCTCCATATATGGGCACAAAAGGGGCCAGGTCCACAACAAACAAATCACTGGCCCTATATGGAGCTGAGTGGACCTGGCCCCTTTTGTGCCCATATATGGAGCTGAGTGATCAGAGTGATTGCTGATGCAACACACTCCATATTTGGATAGCGGGACAGACACACGGACAGACAGACAGACGCACGCACAGACATGATCTGCTAGGTCTCATAGTAAGTGCTCAATGCATTCGCAATTACATTACATTATGTTATACAGGCTACTTAGAAATTGTAAACATATGAAGCATTATAGGTTAGAGTTAGACAGTTTGTTTATAACATGACCTCATAGACAACACACACACAGATCATCAAGAGGCCAAGTAAATCAGCCAAAATACCAGTAAACTAGGATAGCAAATAATCTAAGATGAACAAGAATCACATCGGTAGTTTTATTGTGTTGTTTGGAATTGTGATTAAAATAAAGGGAAAAAGCAGGCATTGACGCGGACTGCTACGCATTATTTCGCTGTGAACATCTGCAGTTGTGGGTCCGTATGGTCCGTACGGTTGACAGGGTCTGATGACAAACTAGAACACCCCCCCCCTCTCTTGTCTTAATTGTTTCCTCTGATTTGTTTGTGATCATCTTCATCTTGTATTTTAAAATGGAATAAAATAAAATAAAAACATTATAAATATATATACACAATAGGCTTGTCATTTTACTCACTCTTCTAGGTTTCAGGAATCGGGAGGGTTTTCCACCACGGGCTGGTGAATGGGTGATATTCCACAACAGAACGATCTCTCTCTCTCTCTCTCTCTCTCTCTCTCTCTCTCTCTCTCTCTCTCTCTTGACAAGTCTCCACAGCTGACGGTCGACAACAGTTGGTTTTAGTGCGCCAGGCTCTAGCTCTGCTCTAGTCTAGACTTTACAAATATGAACAGAGCATACTTGTGCCAAGACTCGACATGTATTTCTGTCTACAATACTGTCTGGATGTAATGGATAAAGTTGCTTTTCTGCCTCGCAACTCGCAAGTGAAGCCACAGTCAAAATATGAAAACCAACAAAGGAAGGGAAGCCTCTCCCCTTCCCTCTCGCAGTGTTGCCAACTCTCGCGAGAGACATCTTCTAGCCTACAAAGGAACTTTAGCGCCACCATTCGACTACATGTGTGCATGCCATGCGCACATAGAGCTGATTATAACCCGTGCCTATATTGTTTATAGTGTATGAACGTTTTAGACAAAAGTATAGACTTTAAATAATCAGATAAACTTACTGTTCTGCAGTAGTGAAACTACAATATAGCAGCAATCCACTTATGTACTCTACAGTTTACCCAAATACATATTTGGGTATTTCACATTCCTCATATCATAAGATATAATGATTCATTTTCTTTACTTGGGGTACCTAGAGAGAGATGAAGGGCTGCACCTTAAAGAATTGCATTTGCAACCAAAGCCAGAGGCATAGAAGCAAGCTAAAGCCAACCTCCTTTACTCCTCATATGATTAAAAAAATAATAATAATGTCAATAATAAAATATTAAACTACCTTGTGTGATTTGGATTGGTTGACAGTGATATTCACTAGCAGCGCTGGTTATAACAACTCAAAACATGCTGCTACAGTCAGACAAAAAAAAAGTATTTTCAAGACATGCAAGTAACATCTAGCATGCATCATGGCCATGCGCATCTCCCATCTGGAAAGAACGGGAAATACGGTAGCCTATGACATTTCCCAGGCACAGGAATTTCAACACATGTTGATTATTGTCTATTTTTTCTTATTGCTAAATAAATAAACTAAACTACCCGTAATTTCAGCTGTTACAATTCCAAACATGCAAAAATGACCCGCTTTAAGTTTAATTACTTCAGTCTATATTAGTAGGCCTATACCAGTCTTTTTTTATGTCCAATTATATTTGCATTTATGTAATCATAAAGTTAACATAAGAACATGTAAATGTGAAAAAGAAGGCACTGGAGCAGCTCAGACAATTCAGGCCCTTAATTTAATAACAGGGTGCAAAGAAAAAGTGACAACGTTTCGATGTTTAAGTTACATCTTCGTCAGGTCATGACCTGACAAATACCAATATGTTCTCAGTAGTGGGTTACATTTACACTAGACCAGGGGTTCTCAACCTTTTTGGCTGAGGACCCCCGGAAATGCCTTGGCCATGTCTCGTGACCCCCCCACCCCCAATACAAACTGACTGCAAAAAATAACCTTAATAATAGAGAAAATATATCATAAATTAATACTGAAAACAGATATGGAAAGTTTATGCATGCACCACGTACTATGTATTGTAAACTCTAAATCCCCATTTTCCAGCCATTTAGTTGCAAAAAAAACAAATAATAATTTGGGGACCCCCCAAAATAATTTCGTCCTCCTCCTTAATAATGGCTTTCTTCAATGCTGCCTTTGCCTACATGTACATCGTGAAGAAGAAATGGTCGTTCAGAAATCTCTTCACTACAAAGCCGGATAGGGAGTTATAGTGAAAGAAAAATTACGGAATAAAAAAAGAGACACAACCCTTTACAGATTATAACATGCTATAGGAGTTCTGAACAAAGATGGAAGCATAATATTGAATGTATGCACATATAACCCTAGATGATAGGCATGGCCACTGGTTAATATTATATTCAATATATTAATCTGCTTCACTGCTGTTTTTCTGTTGTGTAATTATGAATGAGCTGATTCCTGACATACAGTATCAAGAAACATGGGAATGTGGTGCATGGGAGATGTAGATGTGAGCAGAGTGTGACCATAATGTAAGTGATACTGTCACATATGTGTACTGCCTAACCCTTTTTGAGAAGCGATAGCTACATATGTCCAGCTTTCAGTGTACGTAACCAAGCGTTCTCGTCCCAACACAAACATTAAATGCCATTGACAATGAATGGACAGTTTTGAGTGTTTGTGTTAACCCAAACATTGCGTAACACAAACATTGATGACGAAAGTGAGGACGCAAATTGTGATTGGCCGGAATGAGACGATGTATGATGATGTAGGATGATAAGAGCGCCCCTCACTTCACACGCGTGTGATTGTTTTGTATGCTGCTTAATTTTTGCTATACGGTTATAGCATTCATATAACATTTGAGTGAAATGTTTGATGAATAACTCCATCTGGCTGGTCTCCAACATGCTATACAATTACTGCAATCCTGGCCAGGCCCACCCAAAACGTCAGTTCTGGCTTCACCACTGCATTATAACCAAATGGTATGAAGTTCTTAACCAATCTATAAAGGACCAGCCCTTGGAACCAGCCCATGCCATGTATACATATGGAAAGGATGTGGATGTTTTTTTTCAACCAATGTTCATGTTTTAGGTTGTTATTAGAGAAAGTAAAAGGTGAATGTATTTTCTTTTTCATTTGCTGCTTTCTTTTGTTTTAGGGATTTTAGCTGTTTTTTACAGGGGGGGGGGGGGGGGGGGAACCCTTGAAACCAAACCTTTTAGTGAAAATCACCTGTGCTTGTGCTGCAGACCCTTGCAACATTAATGGCTGGAATTGATTGTCCGGTAGCTATTTATATAATATTCTGTGTACTACGTCAAAGTACGTGCGTGGATCTTGTGCAAGCTACCAGACAGTTATGCAGAAGGACGTCACGTCGTATATAGGCTTAGAGTATATATGAATGAATATATACTCTATAAAGTATATAGGCTATATGTCCAAAACATTACGAAGAAGCTCACAACGTGTCACCACGCGCCTCATCGTGAGGATGTGAGCTTGTAGATCAGAACCTGGAAATAAAATGTTGAACTATGTAGATACCTGGCCGACATCAATGATACGGACGATCATGGCAGCTGGTGGTGGACAAATAGCATATATACGTATTGTAACTATCTTTTGTTTGTTTTGTTCAGTATACATTCACCCATGCAGTTGCTTAAGAGAGGCCATGCTAACGGACTGTCCCACTCAATCAACCTTTATAGCCGGTATTTTTTTTTTATTTTTTTTTACCGTAGTGTTATGGCTGACAGGTAATCTCTTCTTTCGATCCATGTCTGCTTTATCAACATGCTACAAAGACTATATCCTATCCACCAATTACACAATTATGTTCTGATATAGGCTACAGACTTTTTGGTTTGATTTGAACTTCCTTACACTCCATCCAATTAAATATTATTATTAGAAAACAAGAAAATTATGAAGATATTTAATATATTCAGCATTAAATAGTCTTTTACTCTATTTCAGCACGGTTACTGTGGTTACTGTGTCTATATGGATACTGTGTCATTACCTCATCTCCTTGTCTATGTTAACGGCCTGCATCAAAGTCAGCGCTCGATTCACACTGGGTGTGATTTTTAATTTAAACAGGCGATAATGACTGGGAGATCACCTACGACGTGGAAGGACCGATCCATGCTGAAGTTGGAACCAGCGTGCTTATCAACTGTTCTTACACTTTACGTGCTGATTTTAAACTTTAAAACGATATTGCATGGTCAAAGTGTGATGAAGCTATACAGTTCTCTGTAGTACTTCTGACATGATCTTCCACTCCAGCAAAGCCAATGCCGGTCAGGCTGAGTTCAAAGGTCGAGTGACCAGCTTGGAGCGAAATGTCGCCCAGGCAAACGCCAGCATCGTCATCAGAGACCTTAGAGTGTCAGACACTGGGTACTATCAACTTACTGTTTATGCTTGGCAAACGAATGGAAAGTTATTCTGGTACCACTTTCCTGATAAAAAGCCCATCAGGTATGAAATATTGTGAATAATATATTTAACCACATCGGCCCATTTGGAACATGACTGGTTAGATTCTGGACCCATGGTAAAAAAACACTTGTTTATAGAAAATAAAATGCATTGTGGCATAATATGTGTGTTCGCTGTCCCACTATAGGCCTGGCCCAGCCCAAGATCGTTGGGACATCCACAGTTGAAGGACAGGACACCCTCCATTTGACCTGCGACGCTCCGAGCTCCCCTCCTTTCGTCACATGGACCAAAGCTGGATCTGACACCCCACTGGCGACTGGACCGCAGAGGACTGACCTGTAACACTCATAGCTACCGACGTCAATTTTATTAAGAACAAAATGATTTCCCTTTTGTCCCTGGCATCTGCAGCTACAAGTGTTCGACGACTCTTTGATGTTTTAAATTAATTAATTAACATTTCTGTGTTATTGCCACTGCTGTTCTCCTCTTGGCTTACCTACCAGTGAGGACTCGGAGCCCCCACCAGGACAACAGAGTTCCCTCCCACGGCCAAATAAGGACACCATTAGGACAGTTAGAGAAAGCTGGGTAGAACTGCAGGCTGGCAGAGGGAAAGAGTTTAGCTGTGATCCATTGTTGAAGATGATGTCATGAAAATGCTACATTTTATCAACCGTATTTTCAGAATTATGAAAATGTAATTGCCTCTATATTTAAGTGTAACGGCCTAACGGGGGAGACATGTTATAACATTGACAGAAAAGTGTTTATTTTCCGTCTAGTAGACTCATCATCCTGTAGTGTAGAGTGAAAGGGAAATAAAGCAGTTTCAATGCAGAGTTTTGCAGACTAATGGTTTTCTCCCCTAGATGTGCTATTTGCAACAGATTGGAATCTGGATGCAAGATAAAAGACAGACAGAGATAATTTAGTTGTTTTCACAGAGTAGCAGCGTTAAACATGTTTTCCCTATATGACAATTAAAGATATAAACTCAAAGTTAAAGTTACGTTAAACCACTCTGCTTGTCAATGCCAGTAGGCTATCTGCTTTTGATATAGAAATACAATCAATTTTATGCAGAACGATTTCAGCATTTTGGCCCAGCCCGCCACCATATTTTCTGTTTCTCATGAGATGATGTCTTACAAAGTATAACATGAATTATATTCTGCCCATGATAAGATTCTTAGCCATTTAGCAGCAATGAGCCAATTAAGCCTACAGATTAGATATACTGCATATAATTCAGGACGTGTTCCATTTTAAGTGCACATTTTAAGTGCACAAGTGACCGGTTGCAGAAGATGAATAAGGAGGCCAGGCATGTCCTTATTTGACTAACATTTTATTAAAAACTAAAGTAGTGGTAGTATGACTGTACAGCAGGTACATTATTTGAATGAGTTGTATATATGGAGGGACAACATCTTGCTCTTCAATGAGCTCCGTTCTTTTATAGTGAGAGTAAAATGTTCAGAGGTCAACATGTGTCCACAAAATACACTGAATCCTGACCTGTACCGTGTGTCTCTTTTTAAAGTGTATTGTTCTCACACACAAGTACACAATTATACTGTTTGTTTAAAAATAATTGACTGTTATTGTACTGTTCTCTATACAGTACTCTATATAGTACTGTTTGATATTGTGATTGAGTACAGTATAACAACATCATCATAATAATAAAACATGCCGTGTCAGATGTACATATAAGCAGAAATACATAATGTAGATCAGGGATAGGCAACTTTGACCATTGAGAGGGCCACTATATTTCCACACTCACTCCAGAGGGCCACTGTCATAGCACAAATAGCTCAAGTAGATGCACTGTAGATCAGCTATTTTTGCTAATTTCTTTATTGAAATCCTGAAAAATGCATAATTTCAAATGCATTTAATTATAGTTATTTTAACTTGATGAACTAAATCCAAATACATTGGACACAAAAAAAGACTAACATTTAATACTAGTCAATAGGCTACATATAGACTGAAGTAATTAAAGCGGGTAATGTTTGCATGTGTGGAATTGTAACAGCTGAAATCAAAAATATATCAGTATTCTGATATTAACCTGAGGGCCACATTAAGTGATGGTGGGCCCCGGGGCCGCCAGTTGCCCATGTATGATGTAGATACTAGATAGATTGATGCAATGGGGAAAAAAACATCAAAAAGACAGAAGAAAAGATGGTCTCTAATAGACTCAAACACAGGTCACCACCATACTTTTCTGTTCTAATAATTTCTCAGATAACTCTTGACCCAGTCAATAAGAAATACCACTAAAATGGACCATAAAGCACGTTTACGTGGAAAGTTTCTCTCAAGGGTGAATTATCTAGTGGCGTTTAAGGCGGGACATTTCAGAGACACTGATCACATCCATGGGGATTCTCTCCACTGTAATTCCCAGTATGATTTATCTGGTGTCTTTTAAGGTGGTCCAAACGAGAGAAGTGTTGTCCACACTGATCACATCCATATGGCTTCTCTCCAGTGTGAATTCTCTTGTGTTTTTTAAGGCTGTACATTACAGAGAAGTGTTTTCCACACTGATCACATCCATAGGGTTTCTCTCCAGTGTGAATTCTCTGGTGGGTTTTAAGGCTGGACATTTGAGAGAAGTGTTCTCCACACTGATCACAGCCATAGGGTTTCTCTCCAGTGTGAATTCTCTGGTGTGTTTTAAGGCTGGACATTTGAGAGAAGTGTTTTCCACACTGATCACAGCCATAGGGTTTCTCTCCAGTGTGAATTCTCTGGTGTGTTTTAAGGCTGGACATTTGAGAGAAGTGTTCTCCACACTGATCACATCCATAGGGTTTCTCTCCAGTGTGAATTCTCTGGTGGCTTTTAAGGTTGGACATTTCAGAGAAGTGTTGTCCACACTGATCACATCCATAGGGTTTCTCTCCAGTGTGAATTATCTGGTGTGTTTTAAGGTGGGACATTACAGAGAAGTGTTGTCCACACTGATCACATCCATAGGGTTTCTCTCCAGTGTGAATTCTCTGGTGTGTTTTAAGGTTGGACATTACAGCGAAGTGTTGTCCACACTGATCACATCCATAGGGTTTCTCTCCAGTGTGAATTCTCTGGTGGGTTTTAACTTGGGACAATTGAGAGAAGTGTTGTCCACACTGATCACATCCATAGGGTTTCTCTCCAGTGTGAATTCTCTGGTGTCTTTTAAGGTGGGATATTTCAGAGAAGTGTTGTCCACACTGATCACATCCATAGGGTTTCTCTCCAGTGTGAATTCTCTGGTGTTTTTTAAGGCTGGACATTTGAGAGAATTGTTGTTTACACTGATCACATCCATAGGGTTTCTCTCCAGTGTGAATTCTCTGGTGTATTTTAAGGCTGGACATTTCAGAGAAGTGTTGTCCACACTGATCACATCCATAGGGTTTCTCTCCAGTGTGAATTCTCTGGTGTGTTTTAAGTTTGGAGATGCAAGTGAAGTGTTTTCCACACTGATCACATCCATAGGGTTTCTCTCCAGTGTGAATTCTCTGGTGTTTTTTAAGGCTGGACATTTGAGAGAATTGTTGTTTACACTGATCACATCCATAGGGTTTCTCTCCAGTGTGAATTCTCTGGTGTATTTTAAGGCTGGACATTTCAGAGAAGTGTTGTCCACACTGATCACATCCATAGGGTTTCTCTCCAGTGTGAATTCTCTGGTGTGTTTTAAGTTTGGAGATGCAAGTGAAGTGTTTTCCACACTGATCACATCCATAGGGTTTCTCTCCAGTGTGAATTCTCTGGTGTTTTTTAAGGCTGGACATTTGAGATAATTGTTGTTTACACTGATCACATCCATAGGGTTTCTCTCCAGTGTGAATTCTCTGGTGTATTTTAAGGCTGGACATTTCAGAGAAGTGTTGTCCACACTGATCACATCCATAGGGTTTCTCTCCAGTGTGAATTCTCTGGTGTGTTTTAAGTTTGGAGATGCAAGTGAAGTGTTTTCCACACTGATCACAGCAATGGTGTTGTTTCTTTGCCAAGCTCCTTTGTTCGTCCACCTCTGGTAGGTCAGGGCAGTCAGACTGGTGATGCGACACTGGAATGGAAACAAATACAAAGGAAAGATTGTTGGTAGTTAGAAAGACTTTAGAGAAGTAGAAGAACTTTGTGGATGTTCGGCAAATCTCTGTCATGTAGCTAACCAACAGTGACCTTAACAACTGTAGCAGGTACTTTCACCTGTTGCAGAAATTAACTAGATAAAGTGCCCCTTGGAGCAGGATGTGCTATAATAGGCCGATGTGAAAAGGGTGCCATTTCTTCTTATGCCTTCGATGGCAATTGGATGATTTCAGGCATTTTGTTCCAAAAATGTGTTTTGCAAAAATCCACCTGTTGGTGGTGCTGTAACAGGTCAATGTGAAAAGGGTGGGATACATTCCTCAGCCTAGTAGGAAAGTCAGTGAAAGATTTCACGTAAATTGCATGCTGCCTTCATGATTCCAGGCTTTTTGTTCAAAACGGGCCAATCCTGCAAACTTTGAAAGCCAATGTTAGCCAATTAGGATGGAATATGAAATATGGGACAGATCCGTCTTGAACACATGACTATACAGATGTGTGTAACGATTTGCATTACACATTTTTTGCGTTATATTTTTTGACAGAATCTGGAGGAGTAATATAAAAAAAATGTTTTTCAAAAGTCGGGTTAGGGTTACTCCTGGTGGCACTATAATAGGCTGTTGTGGAAAATTTGGCATCCAGGGAGTGCGTGTGCAAGATTTGGCATCGACCGGGTTAACGGTGACGGAGATTAGCTGGTAATAGATTGACGGAAGCACACACACACGGACGTAGTGCAAAACATACTCTCTCCCCATGCCTTCGGCCTGGTGGAGACAATTAGAAGTCCAGAGTCCAGACATGGCCTTATTGTCTCCACCAGGCCTGGGGAGAGAGTATGTTTTGCACTCCGTCCATGCGTGCGTCCGTCCGTCTGTCCGTCCGTTAACAGCTAATCTCCGGCACCGTTCCATGCCAAACTTTGAACACACACTCCCTGGATGCCAATGACGAACCTCTGCCGCAAATATTCCTCAACGGCCTGTTAGCGCCACCATGAGGCAGATTTAGGCAAAACACATAGATAACTCGTACACATTTTATCCATACATCACACAATTTGGTATACACTATCTCCATAGTCATGTGATCAACACGGATCTGCACCATTTCCCATCTTCCATCCTGATTGGCGAAGATTGGCTTCCAAAGTTCACATAATTCGTCTGTTTCGAACAAAATGCCACAAATCACAAACGCAGTGTGCAATTTCAGTGAAATAATAATAATAAAAAAATAATAATAATAATAATAATAATATTAACTTTACAAACTTTATTTGTATAGCACCTTTCATGACATGAAATGCAGCTCAAAGTGCTTTACAGAGCAATGGAGAAAAAAAGAAAAGAAAGGCAAGGCATAAACATTAAAAAACAAGAGCAGTAATGCAATACAGTTAGGACATGAATAACAAAAACATTAAAGATCAATTAAAAGCAAGGGTGTAGAAGTGGGTCTTGAGCTGTGCTTTAAAAATGTCTACAGAGGCTGCCTGTCAAAGGTACAGTGGGAGTTTGTTCCACGCAGTCTGCCCGTAGAAGCAAAAAGCTGCTTCCCCGTATTTTTTAGTTGCCATTTTTTAGGCAAAGCGAGCATGCCAGCAGTGAAAGACCTTAGGGGGGCGGTTTGGGACATATTTAGGCAGGCAGTCATGTAGGTAGGAAGGTGCGAGACCATTGAGAGATTTATAAACAAGTAAAATAATTTTAAAATCAATCCTAAAAACAACCGGAAGCCAGTGCAGTGAAGCCAAAACTTGAGTAATATGTTCTCTCATCTTAGTTCTAGTTAAAACTCTGGCTGCAAGGGGCACGGTGGTTGATAGTGCTTTCGCCTCACAGCTAGAACGTCCTGGGTTCGATTCCCACTCGGGGTGCTGTGGGTGCTGGCGGCGTGTTTCCTCCTCCGCGTCATCAGTGCCCATACCCGAGGCGGTGTTGGCGAAAGGGCCTTTCTGTGTGGAGTTTAATCCTGGTCTCTAAACTGCCTCCCCCTGGCCAGCCGGGGCACCTGATGGAGGGGAATGGAACTGGTTGGAATAACGTGTTCCTTCCACGCGCTACGTCCAACCAGGGAAACTCCCCCCTGTCAGGTGTAAAGGAGCAACTTGGACACTCAGGCATGATGAGTTGAAGTCCGTTGCTCTCCCCAGGTTGGTGGAGGGTGTGTAGAGCTCAGGATCACATTAGATAATTGACACAGGGGTGAAAAAAAAACTCTGGCTGCTGCATTTTGGACAAGTTGTAATCTGTCAGTTCTTTTCTTAGGCAGTCTAGAAAAAAAGTGCATTGCAGTTATCAAGCTGAGAAAAAACAAAGGCGTGGATTCGCGTTTTTGCATCGTCCAATTACAAATAGGCTCTGATTCGTGCAATATTTCTAAGGTGAAAAAACCTTGGTACCATGATTAATGTGTTAATTAAAATTCAATTCAGAATCAATAATGGCCCCCAAGTTCTTTACTCTACTGTTACTTTCTACAGTCAGGTTGGCTCTGCATTTCCTCAACAAAATGAAGAACACAAAAAACATTTATATTACTCCTAAACATTTTGCCAAACATCACACACACTCCTTACCACCTGGTGGAGACCTGTGCCCAGAAGGGCTCAGTTTGTGTGTGCGTGCGTGTTATACTGAGTATCATGGGTTTGTGACACAATGGCGATTGATACAATGGTAACTATGGTAACTATGGCCCAATTCAATTGTATATTATTACAACACAGGCTACATGTGAAATGGGACATTCTGCATTTAATACTTTCTGCTTATTGTACTTTAGGTAAATCTTTTATACCAATACTTTTGTAGCCTACTTTTACCTTAGCCTACATTTTGAATTTCTGACTGGTGACACTTTGTTTGACCGTTTTGGCTTCTCTCTTCCTCACTTCCTTATTGACTTCCCATTGTACCGCCTCCCGCACAGACACTGGCTAGCTGCGACAGAGCAGATCAGAGGTATAGGAACGTAGGGACGCGCAGCTAGCCAGTCCCGGTGCTGGAGGCGGTACAATGGGAAGTCAATAAGGAAGTCAAGGAAGTGAGCAAGAGAGAATTTCAGAGCAGCCAAAACTGTCAAACAAAGTACTTAACGGCATCTGCTCCAAATGAAAATTGAAAAAATGAAATTGAAATTGAAAAAATTGAAAAAATGAAAAAGTCAAAGAAGTGAGGAAGAGAGAATTTCAGAGCAGCCAAAACGGTCAAACAAAGTACTTAACGGCATCTGCTCCAAATGAAAATTCTCTCACGTTTCCGTTGTCTCCTATAGCAGTTGTATGCATCTTTTGAAACATCTCACCTCCACCACCAGGCCGCAGCACGGCCGCAACGGAGGGTATGTCTAGCTGCGTCCTATTGTTTGTTTACGAACTTGGAAGGGACCCTACGTAAAGAAGAGCTTTACGGAGGGTGCCGAGAGGGGCTACAAAATCCCATGAATACTTATAAACTGCATGCGTGAAAAGAGGAGTTTTATGGGCACTATTTGCCTGTAAACCTCAATTTATTGGCATAATTTGGTTAAAAAAAAAAGTCAGAATGCGACCAAGTCAGACCAATCACTATAATTATCTTTGGTGAGACCACGTCGGACATCGGTGTTTATTTATTCCGATGTACCGATGTTATTACATCACTCTCTCGGTCCTGCAGCGCTGTAGCCTACTGGAGAAGTATATCACTTTTTCGGTTCTGCACTGCTCACTGGAGAAGTATATCACTCTGTCGGGTGCGCAGCGCAACTACCCCCCCATGCACACACACGCACACCTCTCTACACTACAGAGAGAGAGAGAGAGAGAGAGAGAGAGAGAGAGAGAGAGAGAGAGAGAGAGCAACTGTAGTATATTAATGTTCATAATAGTGGAGAATATACCAGGCAGGTTGTATAAAAAAGAGAGGGTCCAGACACCAATGAGCTTGCCACAATCATGACCAAACAGGACCCAATATTCTCTGAGAAGCCCCGTTCCTCCTTCCACAAGGCTCCTATATACTGAGTCTCACACATCCAATCGCGTGCATGTGCGTGCATGTGTGTGTGTGTGTGTGTGTGTGTGTGTGTGTGTGTCTGTGTCAAACCATAACGATAACCAGATGATACTGATCAATCAGGTCTTTGTCCTAGCCAGCCAGTTCCCTGACCTGTCTGACCCAGGCCTGGACAAAGTTGCATTCCTTAGCTCTCCTTAGTATTGGCTTTCTGTCCTGTGCCAAACCCTGATCATGGTTCACTATTATGAACTATAAGACTACATCTAACCCACAACTACTTATAACTCAATGTGAAATTCATGACATCACATAACCTTGTGTGTTGTGGATGTAAGTACAGGTGTTTCTCCATGTATTTATGACTTGATGAGAACAGAAACATCCCGACATAGTAGGCTACTAACTTCTGTTCTACCTCTGAGGGGGAAGGGTGGCTTGGTTTGTGAAATGATCCCTCTGCATGCAGCCCAATTTGAGTTCCTCCAGCTGTTTTAGTTGGAGGAACTCAGATTACTGGGTCTCTCCACATATCTACCCCAGATTGTGTCCCAACTCTATTTATCTATATATATACTGTATGCCTACTGTATAATGCCCATATGTCTGGGCGCCAATACACTACACAACTCTTACTCCTCCATTACTAACCTTTGTCTCTGTAGTATATTAAAATACCATACAGGAGAGTAAATGTGCACGGCAGACAGACGACGAGATGATGTTCCTTGATGTTTATTTCAGAGTACACAGCACAGCAAACAGCATATAGGTCCGACGGCACTGTTCTGGCGTATGCTCATGTGTTTACATTGCTCTCGGCCTATCAGAATGTTCAACATCTGACCACCGCCTTGGCTCTCAAAGTCCAGGGAACTCCTCGGCTCCCTGTGTTATTCAATAGCACCCCCCAGGCCTTATGTGTCCATGTGCATGCGTGTGTGTGTGTGTGTGTGTGTGTGTGTTCATGCGCTCGCAAGGTGTGTGTGCGCTCAGCAGGAGACTCCACACTATAGAGCCATGCTCATCGTTAGGGCCTCTCAAACGTGTCTTGGACTTTCTCAACACGTGTATAGTGTGCGCGTGCATACGCAAGTAACCTACGTATGGTGTGCACGATGTGTGTGTGCTTTAGCAGTCTGTGTGCCCCCCGTCGTCTCAGTCTAGCTTTGTTTAGAATAATTCAAGGGGGCCTTGCATGTGTGTGTGTGTGTGTGTGTGTGTCATAGTTTGACACACTGAAAAAACACCCTCGCTCCGAGATGATTGGGACCAGATGTTGAGGGCCCCTTACACTGCCCAAAGAAGAGATTCACTTATAGAATGTCAGTTTGCCTATACTATCATGAAGTATAAACCTTACTAAATATTCTACAGCTCAAATTGACCAGCAAAACTATCCACAATGTTAGAGAGTGTGTGTCCTTTCCTTGTTCCAAACTCCTTGGAAGTCATGCGCATATTGCCAGGCACGTGGCAGCAGCAGCTATTAAGACGGTGAGCCTGTTTATGCATTTTACCCTCTAACTTCACCGCATAGGCATCAAGACCCTTAATTAATGACTACAGGGAGCTGCAGGGACAATATTTTACATCCTCAACATTGAGGTGTGTTATATATAACCATTAGAATTATTATTGCCGTAGGGGAAAGATTAAAAATAAATTCCTTGCTACCCATCCTTCCCACGAACAATAAAAAATAAAATTAATTTCCTACCTACTCAGCCCAAAAATGACAGCCAATCGGAGACCAATCATTTATTTTGCTTGGCCCAATACGGTAATATATACAAGGTGTGATGGTACAATTCGGGAGTTTACCGGAGTTTGTTGGAAAGTTTAACTTTTAACTGATTCCTGTAAAATACACATTGTCATGCCCCGCTCCTCTGCCTTTGAATTTGAGCATTGACAGGTCCAAACCACTGGACTAATATTTGGCTTGACCAATTAATGGTTATGTGGTATTATGTTCTGTAGTATTTGCTTAGTCAAGATTCAAGAAAGGAAGTTGTTACTATTCTTGCCTTTGTACTTGTTTACTAATACTGCGCAGTCCTTCTGACTTATTCTGTTCTCCTTGTCTTCCTGTTCTGTTTGGTTTTCTGTTACTCTGTTGGTTTTGTCACTTTTGTGTATCTTATTTTGTAGAATGGTCCATAAATTAAATAGACACCCCCCCCCCCCCCATAACTATTTGCTGTTATGGAATAACAGCAAATAAAAACATTATGAATATACATTATAGCCTTGTCATTTTACTCACTCTTCTAGGTTTCAGGAATCGGGAGGGTTTTCCACCACGGGCTGGTGAATGGATGATATTCCACAACAGAACGATCTCTCTCTCTCTGGACAAGTCTCCACAGCTGACGGTCGACAACAGTTTGTTTTAGTGCGCCAGGCTAACTACTACTGCAGTCTGCTCTTGTCTAGACTTTACAAATATGAACAGAGAATACTTGTGCCAAGACTCGATATGTATTTCTGTCTACAATACTGTCTGGATGTAATGGATAAAGTTGCTTTTCTGCCTCGCAAGTGAAGCCACAATCAGCATGAAAACCTCTCTTTCTCTCTCACTAGTCACTTCTTTCTTTTCCTCCCTGGAAATAAAAACGTCTGGGTTTCCGAGGCTACTTCTTTCTGACTTTGGCTCCGTGCAAAAAAAAGGGCAGGGAAGCCTGCCAACTCTCGCGAGAGACATCTAGCCTACAAACAAACTTTAGCGCCACCATGCGCCTACATGTGTGCATGTCATGTGCACATGCAGAAGAGCTGATTATAGCCCGTGCCTATATTGTTTAATAGTGTATGAACGTTTTAGACAAAAAGTATAGACTTTAAATAATTAGATAAAATTCTTTACTGTTCTGCAGTAGTGAAACTACAATATAGCAGCAATCCACTTCTGTACTCAGTTTACCCAATAATAGGCTACATATTTGGGTATTTCACATTCCTCATCAGAAGATATAAATGATTCATTTTCTTTACTTATAGTACCTAGAGAGAGATGAAGGGCTGCACCTCAGTATTAAGTACGTAGAGAGAGATGAAGGGCTGCACCTCAAAGAATTGCATTTGCAACCAAAGCCAGAGGCATAGAAGCAAGCTGCTGCCAAGGGTCAAGAGGGGTCTTTGACCCCTAAAGCCAACCTCCTTTACTCCTCATATGATTAAAAAAATAATAATAATGTCAATAATAAAATATTAAACTACCTTGTGTGATTTGGATTGGTTGACAGTGAAATTCACTAGCAGCGCTGGTTATAACAACTCAAAACATGCTGCTACAGTCAGACAAAAAAAAGTATTTTCCAGACATGCAAGTAACATCTAGCATGCATCATGGCCATGCATCTCCCATCTGGAAAGAACGGGAAATACGGTAGCCTATGACATTTCAACACATTTTTCTTATTGCTAAATAAATAAACTAAACTACCCGTAATTTCAGCTGTTACAATTCCAAACATGCAAACATGACCCGCTTTAAGTTTAATTACTTCAGTCTATATTAGTAGACCTATACCATGCAGTCTTTTTTTTACGTCCAATTATATTTACATTTATGTAATCATAAAGTTAACATAAGAACATGTAAATGTGAAAAAGAAGGCACTGGAGCAGCTCAGACAATTCAGGCCCTTAATTTAATAACAGGGTGCAAAGAAAAAGTGACAACACCCCAAAAAATAACCTTAATAATAGTCGAGAAGATATATCATAAATTAATACTGAAAACAGATATGGAAAGTTCATGCATGCACCACGTACTATGTATTGTAAACTATAAATTCCCATTTTCCAGCCATTTAGTTGCAAAAAAAAAGCAAATAATAATTTGGGGACCCCCCAAAATAATTTGCTGACCTGCAAGAGGACGGACGCCAGTATGGGTCCCTTGGCGTTCTGCAAAACGGAACAATATACATTACCCCACCGGCACTCTGCTTGGAGACAAGGCTGTTGCAAATTGCAATTTGGGTTACAAGTTGATTGGCCAGAAGGTAATTACTTGTGGAGTTGACGGGTGGACGAGTGGACTATACCGGTATGTGAAGAGGTCAAATGCGACGGGCCATTGGCTGTCGCGAATGCCACTATGTCCGGCCCAGTCAAGGAGGTTTATGCTTATGGAGATGTGCACATATACTGTACGCATGTAAAAAGGGTTTCGCGCTCGTTGGAATGAGGCCATCAACATGTCTAGGCGACGGGAAGTTCCACCCTGCTCTTCCATCATGCATATTCATCCGTGATCCGGATGTGGTCGACCCAGACGATGACCCCGATGATGATGAAGAAATGTGTTCGTCATGGAGCCATATCTCTTTGCTTTCGTCCTCCTCCTTAATAATTGCTTTCTTCAATGCTGCCTTTTCCTACATGTACATCGTGAAGAAGAAATGGTCGTTCAGAAATCTCTTCACTACAAAGCCGGATAGGAAAAGAAGAATTACGGAATAAAAAAAGAGACACAGTTGGCACTCTGGCACAACGCTTACTCTACACATTATAACATGCTATAGGAGTTCTGAACAAAGATGGAAGCATTATGTTGAATGTATATGCACATACTAAAACCCTAGCTGATAGGCTGGCCACTGGTTAATATTATATTCAATATATTAATCTGCTTCACTGCTGTTTTTCTGTTGTGTAATTATGAAGGAGCTGATTCCTGACATACAGTATCAAGAAACATGGGAGTGTGGTGGGAGATGTATGTGAGCAGAGCGTGACGATAATGTAAGTGATACTGTCACATGTGTGTACTTGCCTAACCCTTTTTGAGAAGCGATAGCTACATATGTCCAGCTTTCAGTGTTCGACGACTCTTTGACGTTTTAAATTAATCCTCCCCACACAGTGTTTGTGTTAACCCAAACATTGCGTAACACAAACATTGATGACGAAAGTGAGGACGCAAATTGTGATTGGCCGGAATGAGACGATGTATGATGAGGATGATAAGAGCACCCCTCACTTCACACGGGTGTGATTGTTTTGTATGCTGCTTAATTTTTTCTATACGGTTATAGCATTCATATAACATTTGAGTGAAATGTTTGATGAATAACTCCATCTGTCTGGTCTCCAACATGCTACACAATTACTGCAATCCTGGCCAGGCCCACCCAAAACGTCAGTTCTGGCTTCACCACTGCATTATTTAACCAAATGGTATGAAGTTCTTAACAAATCTATAAAGGACCAGCCCTTGGAACCAGCCCATGCCATGTATACATATGGAAAGGATGTGGATGTTTTTTTTCAACCAATGTTCATGTTTTAGGTTGTTATTAGTTAGTAAAAGGTGAGTGTATATTTTCTTTTTCATTTGCTGCTTTCTTTTGTTTTAGGGATTTTAGCTGCTTTTTTACAGGGTGGGAGGGGGGGGCATTTGAGCACAGGGCTCTTTAATAACAACCTAAAACATTGGTTGAAAAAAACAAAAGTTGTCCTTTAAGCTTTAAGGAACCCTTGAAACCAAACCTTTTAGTGAAAGTCACCTGTGCTTGTGCTGCAGACCCTTGCAGCATTAATGGCTGGAATTGATTGTCCGGTAGCTATTTATATAATATTCTGTGTACTACGTCAAAGTACGTGCGTGGATGTACTCAAGAACGACGCAGGAGCGCAAAGTACCAACGAGCTGGCCAGATGTATGGAGAACCGGGATGACTGGAAACGACGATGGAGGGCTCGTCTGAGGACGACCTAGAGATATAGGCTATGTCCAAAACATTACGAAGAAGACAATAGTGAAACAAGCTCACAACGTGTCACCACGCGCCTCATCGTGAGGATGTGAGCTTGTAGATCAGAACCTGGAAATAAAATGTTGAACTATGTAGATGGCCGACATCAATGATACGGACGATCATGGCAGCTGGTGGTGGACAAATAGCATATACGTATTGTAACTATCTTTTGTTTGTTTTGTTCAGTATACATTCACCCATGCAGTTGCTTAAGAGAGGCCATGCTAACGGACTGTCCCACTCAATCAACCTTTATAGCCGGTGTTTTCTTTTCTTTTTTTTTCACCGTAGTGTTATGGCTGACAGGTAATCTCTTCTTTCGATCCATGTCTGCTTTATCAACATGCTACAAAGACTATATCCTATATCCACCAATTACACAATTATGTTCTGATATACAGACCTTTTGGTTTGATTTGAACTTCCTTACACTCCATCCAATTAAATATTATTATTAGAAAACAAGAAAATTATGAAGATATTTAATATATTTAGCATTAAATAGTCTTTACTTGCGCAAGCAGAGCGCGCAAGTAATCGTTTCGCTTGGTCTCTTCGAAGTGAAGCCAAGTTTTCTTCAACGGTAAATCTGTGCCTGGTTTGCTGGGACTAGTTACAACATTACGTCATCCTTGAGAGAGTACATGGTGTGTATATGACGTAATGTTACAAGTTACAAGTTACAACATTACGTCATATACACACCATGTACTCTCTCAAGGATGACGTAATGTTGTAACTAGTCCCAGCAAACCAGGCACAGATTTACCGTTGAAGAAAACTTGTCTTCACTTTTTGGAACCAAGTAACCACAGTATACTGCTAATCAAATTACAACTACATACTCTGTATGTAGTTGTAACTAGAACAACTACATACAGTCTGTGCCTGGTTTGCTGGGACTAGTTACAAGTTACAAGTTACAACATTACGTCATATACACACCATGTACTCTGGTCCCAGTTCACAACGATGACGTAATGTTGTAACTGGTCCCAGCAAACCAGGCACAAACCTACGGTTGAAAAAAACTTGGCTTCACTTTTTGGAACCAAGTAACCACAGTATACTGCTAATCAAATTACAACTACATACTCTGTATGTAGTTGTAATGTGATTTGTAATTACTTGCGCAAGCAGAGCGCGCAAGTAATCATTTCGCTTGGTCTCTTCGAAGTGAAGCCAAGTTTTCTTCAATCGTAAGTCTGTGCCTGGTTTGCTGGGACCAGTTACAACATTACGTCATCGTTGGGAACTGGGACCAGAGTACATGGTGTGTATATGACGTAATGTTGTAACTGTTACAAGTTACAGTTTTGTAACTGGTCCCAGCAAACCAGGCACAGACTTGCGGTTGAAAAAAACTTGGCTTCACTTTTTGGAACCAAGTAACCACAGTATACTGCTAATCAAATTACAACTAATGTGATTTGTAATTTGTAAATCTGTGCCTGGTCTTGTTAGGATCTGTCCCTCCACAGACCATGTCAGCCCTGGCCACTCCTACTTTCCCTTCCACTCACACAGTCAGTTCACTCACCTGTCTCCAACCCCCTCGTCATCCCACCTGTGAACACTTTGACAATCAGCCTGCCCCATATATAACTGGACTCATTGCATTCAGACTTTGTCAGTTCATACATTGTTGTTATGATGTCTACCCTGGAGCTCTTGCCTGTGTCTCTGTTCCTCTGGACCCTGCCTTGAATACCTCTGGTAATTTGCTCGTACCTATTTTTGTGTGTGCATTTTTGGGATTGCTTATCCTCTGCCTTTTTGTTAGCCTGCCTTTTGTTCTGCATTTAATTAATAAATTAGTGTTTGAACACTACTCCGCTGTTTGTTAGTCGTGACTCTGCATTTTGGGTTCAACACATTTTGACACCGTAACAGAATGAACTGACCAAAATGAACCCAGCAGAGTTAAGGCTTTTTCACCAAAGGGTGGTGGACTTTGACATTTTGGTTGATCGTTTCATGGTCTCTGCCCCTAAGCTGCGTGCTCAGATCCATGTGGAAATATCTATTCAGCAGCAGTGGTTCAAGGAGAGGCCCTGGGTCAGCCATTTTGTTCCCCACCTGGATGTAGTGCAGAGGAGGCTTAAAGGCTTTTTAGACACCAGCTCATTGCCTATTGCTTCCCAGCCAGCACCCCGGTCTGTAAGGCTTGGAGTGGTGAGCCTGCAGCCCACCAACCCTGTTTCCGATCAGCAGAATGTTCAATATGTTGACTTGCCTACCTATTTTTACAGACAGGCAAAAATTGAATCATTTTCTGATCCACGTCATGTTCAAAACCCTGATGCTAACCGGCAGAAGGATATGGATTATTTTTTCTGCGATGAGGAAAGTCCTGTCTGTTCAGAACAACTCCATGCGCAAAGCCCCTTTTATGGCACCCGTCTGGCTCGGGGGGGTCCCCGTTGTGTCAACAGGCGGGGGGGTGTCTCCCTGGGTCTCCCAGCCACCAAGCCCATCCAGCCCGCCTGTCCTGACAGGGGGGGGAACCGTGGCACCCGTCTGGCTCGGGGGGGTCCCCGTTGTGTCAACAGGCGGGGGGGTGTCTCCCTGGGTCTCCCAGCCACCAAGCCCATCCAGCCCGCCTGCCCTGACAGGGGGGGAACCGTGGGCCTGCTAGGAGTAGGCGTGGCCGCCGACACCACCAGGAACCTCTGCCGCCCAGCTCTCCGCCGCCCAGCCTGCCCAGCACTCCCCTGCCCGGCACCCCGCTGCCCGGCGTCCAGAGCAACGTGTTGCCCAGCATCCACCAGCCCGTCCAGCCTGCTGTCTCCATTGGTGACCCACCTGTGCCCTCTGCACCCTCACCGGTGATATCTACTGCCGACCTGCCAGAGCCCTTGCCAGCCATCTCCCTAGATGTCCTGCCTGCGCCCTCTGCAACCTCGACAGCCCTATCAGCCAGTGACCTGCCAGAGCCCTTGTCGGTCATCTCCAATGTTGATCCGTTTCAGACCGAGGTTGTGGGAGCTCTGGCCCTGGGCTTTTTGTTCGGCTGTTTCCGTCAGCTGCTGTCTGCCTGCTCTCCATCTCCAGAGTCTGCAGCACCCTCCTCATCCCCTGGGTGTGCAGTGTTCTCTGGGGTCCCAACATCCTCCTCGTCTCCTGGGTGTGCAGAGTCCTCTGGGGTTCCGTCTCCAGAGTCTGCAGCATCCTTCTCGTCTCCTGGGTGTGCAGAGTCCCCTGGGGTTCCGTCTCCAGAGTCTGCAGCATCCTCCCCGTCTCCTGGGTGTGCAGAGTCCCCTGGGGTTCCGTCTCCAGAGTCTGCAGCATCCTCCTCGTCTCCTGGGTGTGCAGAGTCCTCTGGGGTTCCGTCTCCAGAGTCTGCAGCATCCTTCTCGTCTCCTGGGTGTGCAGAGTCCCCTGGGGTTCCGTCTCCAGAGTCTGCAGCATCCTCCTCCTGTTCTCCGCCTGCAGTCCCACCTGCAGCCCTGCCTCCTGAGCCTGCAGCTCCGCCTGCAGCCTCGCCTCCTGTACCTGCAGCTCAGCCTGCAGCGTCGCCTCCGCCTGCAGTTCCACCTGCAGCTCCGCCTCTGCCTGCAGTCCCGCCTGCAGCTCCGCCTCCACGTGCAGTCCCGCCTGCAGCTCCGCCTCCTCCGCCTGCAGTTCCACCTGCAGCTCTGCCTCCTCCGCCTGCAGTTCCACCTGCAGCTCTGCCTCCTCCGCCTGCAGTCCCGCCTGCCGCTTTGCCTGCAGTCCCGCCTGCAGCTCCGCCTGCAGTCCCACCTGCAGTACCTCCGGCCTCGCCTCTGCCTGCAGCATCCTCTGCAGCCCTGACGCCTGCAGCTCCGGCTCCAGAGCCTGCAGCTTCTCCCGTGGCGTCACCTCTGCCTGCAGCAGCTCTGGCCTCGCCTCTGACTGCAGCACCTCCGGCCTCGACTCTGCCTGCAGTACCTCCGGCGTCACCTTCCGAGCCTGCAGCGTCACTGGTGTCGCCTCAGCCTGCAGCATCCCTGGCTTCGCCTCAGCCTGCAGCGTCGCCTCAGCCTGCAGCGTCCTTGGTCTCGGCTATGTCTGCAGCATCCCCGGCGCCGCTTACACAGTCCACTGCCTCGTCTCGGCCTCCAGGCCGTCCTCCTGATGACTCCTCCGCTACCCCGTCTCGGCCTCCAGGCCGTCCTCCTGATGGCGCCTCCGCTGGCCTGTCTCGGCCTCCAGGCCGCCCTCCTGACGACGCCACCGCTCTGCCTCCTGGCCATCCGGCAGGCAACGTCTCCTCGTCTCAGCACCCGGGTCGTCCACCAGATGTCGACACATCTCCCTCGCCCCAGCTTCCTGGCCGCCCACCTGAAGAGCCCCTTTGCTCTGCCTCAGTTTCCCTCCTCCAGGCCCCCTCCACCCGCCCTGCTCGTCCCTCATCAAGGTTGTTGGACGTCTGGTATCCGTCCCTTGAGGGGGGGGTACTGTTAGGATCTGTCCCTCCACAGACCATGTCAGCCCTGGCCACTCCTACTTTCCCTTCCACTCACACAGTCAGTTCACTCACCTGTCTCCAACCCCCTCGTCATCCCACCTGTGAACACTTTGACAATCAGCCTGCCCCATATATAACTGGACTCATTGCATTCAGACTTTGTCAGTTCATACATTGTTGTTATGATGTCTACCCTGGAGCTCTTGCCTGTGTCTCTGTTCCTCTGGACCCTGCCTTGAATACCTCTGGTAATTTGCTCGTACCTATTTTTGTGTGTGCATTTTTGGGATTGCTTATCCTCTGCCTTTTTGTTAGCCTGCCTTTTGTTCTGCATTTAATTAATAAATTAGTGTTTGAACACTACTCCGCTGTTTGTTAGTCGTGACTCTGCATTTTGGGTTCAACACATTTTGACACCGTAACAGGTCTGCTGGGACCAGACTACACAGATGACCATATCTCTTACGTCATCACTGAGAGCTAGTCATACATATACACACCATGTACTCTGGTCCCAGTTCTCAACGATGACGTAATGTTGTAACTGGTCCCAGCAAACCAGGCACAGACTTACGGTTGAAAAAAACTTGGCTTCACTTTTTGGAACCAAGTAACCACAGTATACTGCTAATCAAATTACAACTACATACGATGACGTAATGTGGTATCTGGTTAACAAATCCAACTACAGATTTCGGAAGTATTTTAGATCATGTATATTTCAACAAATTTGAAAGTATTATTACAGAAATTGAAGTTAGAGACACATATTACTCTGATCATGATTTAGTATTAATATCACTATAGTACAAAATTAAATACATTTAAAACAATTGACAATTTACAATAAGTAATAAAATAATTATACTGTATAATATATTTTAATTCAGTTTATATACCTTTTTTTTTCATCACATATCAATGATTCATTTTTCTGTAAAAAAGTAGTTAGGTAGCAAATAGTTACACGTAATGATTATACATTTCAAACGTTCCTTCACAGAGATACTGAGATGTGATAGTTTCCAGCGGTCGAAAGTACTTGCGCGCTCTGCTTGCGCACTAGTAGGCCATTTATGGCCTACTAGTGTGCAACAAGCAAGTATGCACTCGGCAGAGTGCAGTTCTAGTTTACTCTATTTCAGCACGGTTACTGTGGTGGTTACTGTGTCTATGGATACTGTGTCATTACCTCATCTCCTTATATGTTAACGGCCTGCATCAAAGTCAGCGCTCGATTCACACTGGGTGTGATTTTTAATTTAAACAGGTGCTAATGACTGGGAGATCACCTACGACGTGTAAGGACCGATCCATGCTGAAGTTGGAACCAGCGTGCTTATCAACTGTTCGTACACTTTACGTGCTGATTTAAAACTTTAAAACGATATTGCATGGTCAAAGTGTGATGAAGCTACAGTTCTCTGTAGTACTTCTGACATGATCTTCCACTCCAGCAAAGCAAATGCCGGTCAGGCTGAGTTCAAAGGTTGAGTGACCAGCTTGGAGCCAAATGTCATCAGAGACCTCAGAGTGTCAGACACTGGGTACTATCAACTTACTGTTTATGCTTGGCAGACGAACGGAAAGTTATTCTGGTACCACTTTCCTGATAAAAAGCCCATCAGGTATGAAATATTGTGAATAATATATTTAACCACATTGACCCATTTGGAACATGACTGGTTAGATTCTGGACCCGTGGTCAAAAAACACTTGTTTAGAGAAAAAAAAATGCATTGTGGCATAATGTGTGTGTTTGCTGTCCCACTATAGGCCTGGCCCAGCCCAAGATCGGTGGGACATCCACAGTTGAAGGACAGGACACCCTCCATTTGACCTGCGACGCTCCGAGCTCCCCTCCTTTCGTCACATGGACAAAAGCTGGATCTAACACCCCACTGGCGACTGGACCGCAGAGGGCTGACCTGTAACACTCATAGCTACCGACGTCAATTTTATTAAGAACAAAATTATTTCCCTTTTGTCCCTGGCATCTGCAGCTACAAGTGTTCGACGACTCTTTGATGTTTTAAATGAATCCTCCCCACACATTTCTGTGTTATTGCCACTGCTGTTCTCCTCTTGGCTTACCTACCAGTGAGGACTCGGAGCCCCCACCAGGACAACAGAGTTCCCTCCCACGGCCAAATAAGGACACCATTAGGACAGTTAGAGAAAGCTGGGTAGAACTGCAGGCTGGCAGCGGGAAAGAGTTTAGCTGTGATCCATTGTTGAAGATGATGTCATGAAAATGCTAAATTTTATAAACCATATTTTCAGAATTATGAAAATGTAGTTGCCTCTATATTTAAGTGTAACGGCCTAACGGGGGAGACATGTTAACATTGACAGAAAAGTGTTTATTTTCCGTCTAGTAGACTCATCCTGTAGTGTAGAGTGAAAGGGAAATAAAGCAGTTTCAATGCAGAGTTTTGCAGACTAAAGGTTTTCTCCCCTAGATGTGCTATTTGCAACAGATTGGAATCTGCATGCAAGATAAAAGACAGACAGAGATAATTTAGTTGTTTTCACAGAGTAGCAGCGTTAAACATGTTTTCCCCATGACAATTAAAGATATAAACTCAAAGTTAAAGTTACGTTAAACCACTCTGCTTATTTTAAAACTTTGATTCAGTGTACTATGCATTTCTAGGTAGAGGAAGTTATCCTGAAAGTGCACAGGTTAAAAGACCAGGTTTACTGATAGGACTGGCAGTCTACAGCTGGTTCCCTCCAAATGGTTAAATCATGTCTTTGTTATTTGTACTTTGATTGACTTTCATTATGTACTTTCTATGCTAAATTACCTGCAATAAAAAAGCATACCGGTAAGCTAAATTCTATTTCTGACTATGTAGCTAATTGCAATGGCACAAATCATAGTGACTGATTGTTTTCCAGTTCAGATTAAGATTCAGGACATGACATTTAATCCACATGTATCTTTGAATATTGTTTTGCTATATCTTTGATTGTATTGAATTTTGTATAGTATAGATTTAGCTGTTGTATGGTTCTATATGTCACAATTGTATATCTGCTGTATTTTTCAGATTCATTTAATTGTCTCTCTGACAAGGGATTCATATTCCAGAGCCTCTTATATGAGGCCTTTGTAATTTTTGAGGTAACTGAACTTGAGACACCACATGACTTATCATCAGCACAGGGACTGGTCTTATTTAACCCATGTTTCCCTACTCCCTTCTGATTGGTTGGATGACTCTCTGGCACCATATTGTGAACCAATATGTGCTCTGTATTCCCTGATGAAGGCTTAACCACCGAAATGTTGGATTCATGATGTCTCAACCTGCTGCGTCCTAAAAAAGTATTGGCACTCTGGCTATTGGCGTGTGCGGCCACTGTAATGTAAGAACCACAGCTACAGCTACTGATATTAATAACGGGTGTGTTGCATTTAGGTGTGTGACCCACCTATTCTGCCCTAAAAAAGCAGTAACTAGGGGTTACGTATGTAACCAAAGTTATATAACAGCGAGCAAGGCTGCTCACTTATGGGAGTTTGCGCCCCCTAGCGTAAACACAGAAGCATTATATAAACTCACAGACAATTTTGGCTGGGACTTTGAGACGTGATGACGTTGAGAACCGCCCACCGGTGCGCTAGTATAAAAGCGCGTCAACGTCCCTTAGTCTCCATTCGATAACAATTGTTCTCTTCTCAAGCAACAAGAAGGGAATCCTAGTGAGCAGCCTTGCTCGCTGTTATATAACTTTGGTTACATACGTAACCCCTAGTTATATTAATCAGCTTAGCAAGGCTGCTCACTTATGGGAGACTTTATTAACTCCCTTATTGTCATCGCGAAGTCTGGACCCTTAGGGCCCGTACCATCTGTGAGCAAGGACCACAGTACGCCCCCAAAAGGACTACTGCCCCTCCTTGGGAAAGCCAACCAGGCCCAGGTCTGTCATAAGCGCCTAAGAGGAGCCGACAGAACAACCAGCTCAGCCCCCTGGAGAGGACCAATGTCCCCCCAGGGAGCCAAGTCACTCCACTAACTGGAGGCCACGCTCAGGACCGCATGCGCCATCGGCGCTGCTGTCACATCCAGCCTATAGAAAGTGGCAAAAAGTGGAAGACGATGCCCAACTTGCAGCGGAACACACATCCTGAACAGAGACCCCCCACAGAGGGCCCAGGATCAAATCAAAAATCAAATCAAATTTTATTTATAGAGCACATTTTCAAAGACCAGGAGGCCAACCAAAGTGCTGTACAGGAAAACATGACACAACTTACACAAGTAACATAGTAAAACAAAATCAAAGCAACACAAAAGTACACAGGTTATATTACAAAATCGAAGCAACACAAAAAGTACACAGGTTAATTAGGTCAAACATTAAAAGCCAGGTAGAAGAAATGGGTTTTTAGTAAAGACTTAAAGGCCTCTAAGGAAGGAGCAGACTTAATATGAGGGGGTAGACAGTTCCAGAGTTTGGGGCCAGCAACTGAAAAGGCACGGTCACCTCTGGACCTGAGATTTGAATTGGGCACAGTCAGGAGCCGCTGGTCAGCTGACCTCAGGGCCCTGGATGGGGTGTAAGGGACCATGAGTGACGATAAATACAGGGGAGCCAAACCGTTAAGAGATTTAAAAACAAATAATAAGATCTTAAAATCAATTCTGAATTTAACAGGAAGCCAGTGGAGGGAGGCAAGAACGGGAGTGATATGATCACGCTTCCTCGTACCAGTGAGTAGGCGTGCGGCGGCATTTTGGACAAGCTGCAGACGTCTGAGGGTGGACTGGTCCATGCCTACATATAGCGCATTGCAATAATCGAGCCGCGATGAGATAAAAGCGTGGATAACTCTCTGAAGGTCAGGTTGGGAAAGGTAGCCCTTGATCCTGGCCACTAGCCTAAGTTGATAAAAACTTGCTTTGACCACGGAGCTAATCTGTTTATCAAATTTAAGGTTGTTATCAAAGAACACACCCAGATTTTTGACAGATGAGTGGATATTTGCACTGAGGGGTCCCAAAGTGGCAAGGGACGGGGCTGACTGTTGGCCAAAAATGATAACCTCCGTCTTACTTTCGTTGAGGGTGAGAAAATTATTTAGCATCCAACTTTTGATGTCGGAGATGCAATCGAGGAGTGGCTGGAAGGGGTCTGTGAGCAGACTATTGGTGTTTAGAGGAAGATAGAGCTGCACATCATCTGCATAGAAATGAAAAGAGACATTATGCTTCTTAATTATGCTTCCTAGGGGCAGCATATATAATAAAAATAAAATGGGGCCTAAGATAGAGCCCTGGGGAACTCCGCAGAACAGGGGGGCGGTGCGTGAGGAGTATTCCCCGAGCCTGACAGCAAGACTCCTGTCAGACAGGTAGGATCTAAACCACATTAGAGCCGTACCAGTGATACCTACATAATGCTCTAACCTGGAGAGCAGGATGCTGTGATCCACGGTATCAAAAGCGGCAGTCAGGTCCAAGAGGACCAGGGCGGCCGGACTACCTGAGTCAGCGGTTAAACTCAGGTCATTAAAAACCTTAAGTAGGGCCGTTTCGGTGCTATGACCAGGTTTAAAACCAGACTGAAAAGTATCATGGATACCATGAGTAGTTAAAAATGCTTGAAGCTGTATGTAAACTACTTTTTCTAAAACTTTAGATAAAAATGGGAGCTGGGAAATAGGTCGGAAATTAGCGAGGACGGAGGGGTCTAAATTATTCTTTTTAAGAAGAGGTTTGATAGTGGCGTGTTTAAAATTAGCCGGGACTGTACCCAACTTCAGGCAGGAGTTTATGATTAAAATAATGGTGGGGCCAACAGAACTGAAGACATCTTTCAATAAAGATGAGGGGATGCTGTCCGAGGGGCTATTAGTTGGTCGCAGAGCATTGACAATATCAGTGAGTGCGGTTAGGGAGACAGGCTTGAAATGAGTGAGGGTAGCAGTGGGAGTGGATAGGGCCGGCACCAGGGAAGGTGAGTGGGCAGATCTGAGTGTAGTAATTTTATCTAGAAAGAAATTAAGGAAGTTGTCACAGAGAGTAAGTGAGGGCACAACCGGGGATGTATCACAGGGATTTATGATGGAGTTAAGGACATTGAAGAGGACCTGTGGCTTGTTACTGTTTTTAGACACAAGGTTGGAAATATAGTCCTTTTTTGCAGCTACAGCAGCTTTCTGGTAGTCCCTGAGGCAGTCACGGAGAATCTCTAATGAAACATGAAGTCTATCTTTTTGCCATTTCCTCTCAGCGCGTCTACAGGCTCGTCTGAGATCGCGGGTGTTAACATTAAGCCATGGCTCAGAGAGTGCTTTTGTGCTCTTAATTTTGAGCTTAAAGGGCGCAACGGAATCCAAGGTGCTAGTGCATGTATGGTTAAACATGGAGAGGAGTTCCTCCGCACTCAGAGTGCTAGTGTGATCAAGGGCCCAAATTGCTGAATTGTTAAAAATGCGGGAGAAATGAGGAGCAGTGGCAGAAGTGATGGTGCGGATGACGCCATACCCCTCGTGGAATGCGCCTTCAACCCTATGGGAGGCACCATATTCCTACCAGAGTAAGCCCGCTCTATAGTCTCCACGACCCACTGGGAAAACCTAACCTTCGAGATAGGCAGTCCCACAGTCTTGGGATCCCAGGAGACAAACAGCTGTGTAGTCTTCCTTGTCGCCTTAGTTTTGTCCAAATACAACCTCAATGCCCTCACCGGACAGAGGTTACGCCTCCTCCTCTCCTCCTCAGAGGCAAAGGGGGGCGGACAGAACGCCACCAGGTCCATTGGTACCGGGGTAGCCAGGCGGTTTTTAGGTAAAAAACGCCGGATTGGTCTTCATGACCACCCTAGCATCCCTATTAAACCTCATGCATTCCGCACTCGTGGACAACGCATGGATATCACCGACCCTCTTAGCGGTCATCAAAGCTATTAACAACGCTGTCTTTAGTGACAATAGCTTCATACTCAACTCCTCCAAGGGCTCAAACGGTGGTCGGGACAGAGAGTCCAGAACCAAAGCAAGGTCCCATGAAGGGACCAACGACTTAGTCACCGGAAGGAGACGACTAGCTCCCTTCATGAACTGGCGTACCAGCGGGAGCTGGCCCACCGTCTTGCCCTCAAACCGATGTGGCAGGCAGAGATAGCAGCCGGATACACCTTGACAGTACTAAAGGCTCTGCCTTTATCCAAGAGGTCCTGGAGGAACGACAAACGACCCTCACTGGCGCTTGAAAAGGCACCACTTGAGCTGGTGAACACCAGTCCTCAAACAATCGCCATCTCAAATCATGCGCAACAGAACCCTGCCCGCGAACATTTGAAGTGAAAACACCACCAAATAGCCGTCCAAAGCACCCAGGCCTAGAAGCGGCCTCACGCCCCCCCCCCCTTTCTCTTGCGAGAAAGCAGTGGGGTAACCCCGGTGCCGTCCTGCCCTATGGACGCCCCATGACTAGCCCATCCTCCCACAAGAGGTGGGTGCACAGGAGCCCTCACTTATCAATGAAAAAGCAAACGGGCGTGACCTACCGGGCCTGGGACAGCTCCCCTAGGAAACTGACCCAGCCGTGGGTTATACCATCCCACACATCGGCGCACGCCCTCCAAGAAGTTTCAGGCGGTGACAGCGTCAGTTCTCATGTATTATTTATTCAAGAAAAACAATACAGGGCAGATACAGAAAACAGAAAAACAACAGTAATACTACAGAAAATGTACAGGGGCTAAGAGCGTGCACATTTCCTGATCAACCTCCATTCTCCCTCCGAGGACCGAGGGTGGGGCCCGAGACCCCTACCCTTATCGAGGTCCCTCATAGGGGAAAAGAGGTGGGGCAAGTCCCGACCGGCCATTATCCCTAGAACGTGGTCCAAAAGGCGAGGTCCGAGACCCCTCCCTGACCAGCCCGGGACCGCAAGGCGGAGGGGAGAGAGGCAAAGACGTCCAGTCTGGCCCCCTACAGCTGCCCCCATCGGTCGTGCCCCTCAGGAGAGCACGTCCCGTAGGACGGGGAAGGGCGTCGGCCCCCAACTCCGAGACGGCCTTGATGACGCATCACGTTCGGAAAAGCCACGCCGTCCACTCCAACAGCCCTCCTGGTTGAACTTAGGGGGGTTATGGGGACCCCTCTCAGTCTGCCCTGGCGGAGGGCGGGGGTCGCCCTAGCCTGCACCGTCGACCCACGTCCTAGGAAGACCACCGCAGCGACCAGAGGGAACCCCACGGCCCCGTGCAGCAGGGGCGAATCCACCTGTTGCACGTCATCCACGTTCCCCTGCCCGGCGACGTCGGCCTGGTCGAAGGCGACGGGGACCCTGTTGTACGGCATCCCCTCATCCATCACATCCACAGGTCGTGGGGGAAGAGACGGCGCGTTGCGGATACCGGTCCGCGGGGCCGGGATGGGCCGTGCCCGGGGGGCAGTCGTCCTCGGAGCCGCCCGAGGCAGTCCTCCAAAGAACCTCGCCGTGGGTCTCGGGGTTCCGACGACTTGCCGATTCTCCGGCCTGTCGAAGTGCATCCGCACTTCACGGAGGCGCGACTCCCTAAGGCCAGGGGACCTCATGCTGTTGCACGGGGTGCAGGAGGGGCCCTCCCCCGTGAGGGCATTCTCCGCGTGAGCCGTCCCCAAGCAGTAGAGGCAGAGACTATGTCTGTCTCCTCCCTCTATGAAACCCCTGCAGGCCTCCAGTGCGCAGGTCCTCCGTGGAGGGCCTCTGCGGGACCCCCGTGCCGCCGACATTCCGCGCTGGGCCTCATCCTCTTTGTTCTGGACGAGGGCGTCCCGTTGGGCCTGGTATGCCCTCTGTGTACGCTTAATCCTACATCGTACGATCATGTCAGAGAAATCCAGGCAGTGTGTACACCGCCCCGGTTTCTCCATCGCCTCCACGGCGTGGCCGTAGCCCAGACAGTACAGGCACTCGTCGTGCCTGTCGGCCCGGGCGATCAGGCCCGGGCACGACCTGCAGGTCTTCTGCGGGCGTTGGCTGTCGTCGTCTTCATGGGCGCGACGTTGCCGACGGCGGGCTCTGGTTGCCACAGACATCCTCAGCTAGGATGTAAAGGAAACAATAAAGCAGGTTAGTATCCAGTCATGTAACGTGGGTAGGACAGAGCTATCACTAGCAGTCGCGAACGCCGTCACTTATTGAACAAGATACAAGCGGGGACTCAAGACAGGGCTGTCGCCAGCTACTGTAGAGGCGCCGCGGGCGTGTGGGGGCTTAGCAGGGCCGTCGCCAGCCCCCCCCACAGTCCGTCACAGCATGGGAACCACATTGCACAGCCCTGTGCTGCCCGGGTCAGTGGGCAAACACGTTAGGTGGAATGCTAGGAATGAACATCACTAGCTGGAGCAAAGGAAACCGAGGTCACGAGAGTGATCCCCAGGTTCGGTGAGCAGTTCCCGCGAGGTCGTCCGCCGTTGGGGGGGGGCCCGAGTTTGGCGAAGCCAAGACAAGTGTGCGGTCATCAACCAGGCAAGCCAGCCACAGACCTCCGGTCATAGGCAGTCCCCACCAGCAACAGCCCGACTCACAGGCTAAGAGCCCGTCCATAGCCATCATCAGACGTCACACAGCGTGGAAATCAATTGTTTCCTGAGGTCGCCCATCCGTGGGGGACCGAGCTGGCATTGTCCAGGTAGAAAACCCGGGGCAAAGTCGACAAGTCGGAGGCAGCCACCTTCCCCTGGAAACCAGGAGGCACATGACGGGAGCCGTAGACCAGACTCGCCGGTGTCACATGAGAACAGGGCCATCCGTGGCCGTTCTCACAGACCGTCACCTGGCGTGGAACCAAGGCGGCGACGTCTAAGTGGAAGCCGGGGCGAAGCCGTCAAGCGCCATTCATTCCTGTCAGCCAGGAAACACGCGATGGAGGCGGTAGCCAAGCATTCGCCGGCCCATAGAACGAGGGGTTACGAACGTAACCATCGTTCTAGCCATCAGCGAGTGGCCCTGCCAAGCCGATCAGTAGAACCCCGGTTACGCTAGTAACCTCATGTTCTCGCCGGCCGTTTAGCGACGCCGCACATAACGCGCCCGTGACGAGCCGAGCCGGCAGGTAGTCCCGGTAGAGAGAGGTCTCGTCGTAGGAGAACGTCACTCAATTAGGACTTAAACCGACAATTGTCGGCAACCTATGAGGAGCCATGTGCGTGAGGTGCCAGCCTCATCGCAGACCGTCATGCAACGTCGAGACCCGGGGTCTCGCAGGTTGCCCACCTCCGAGAGACTGAGCTGGCAGCGTCTGGGTGGTGTTCTCAGGGCAGGGCCAGCTCCCGCTGCTGCGAGAATGGTCGCTTTACCCTGCAGGGCCAAGAAGCGTGGACGAACGGGCCGCAGGTAGGGCCTGCCGATTATAGGGCTCGGTTACACATGCAACCTCTAGTGGCGGCCAACCGGCAGCCACGTTTAGTGAGGGTCCAGGCAGGAAGTGGCATGCCGCTGCGAGCAGCCGCCTCATCCTGTAAGGTCAAGAGAGGCGTGGGCGGACAGGTCGCAGGCAGGGCTCGCCGATTAAGGAGCCCTAGTTACGTCAGTAACCTCTGCTTCAATGGCCGCTCTTACAAGCTAAGCGCAGCGATAGCTGAGTCGCAGACCGCCACATCAGTGGGGTGCGAAGCAGCAGCCCGAGCCATCAGCCACGTAGGCGGAGGCTCCGTGGGCGAACACGCTACCTGCATGGTTCGCTGATTCATGCCACCCGGGTTACTAATAGTACCCTCGAGTTTTATCAATCAGTTTCACGGGCTGTAAGTTTCAGACCAACACGCTGCCGTGGGCTCGAAGGGCCGCGGGACGTCGTGTGTGGAAGCTGGGGAAAGAGCTATCACTAGCTGTTCACCCAGACCGTCAACACAGCGTGAGAGCTAAACAGGCATATCACTATATGCTGTTTGAATCATCGGGGCGTCGGAGAGCGGCGCCTCCATGTCAGGGGACCAGTGCCTGGCTCCTTGTTTCAGAGCGGCAGTGTAGGCCTTCTGTGCATAGAGGTTGCCATAGCCCAGGCAGTAGAGACACTCGTCATGCAAGTCGTCATGGGCGAGCAGTCCCTCGCGGGTCTTGCACGCCCCTTGTATGCACTGGCTGTGAGCGTCCGCCCGGGCGCGGCGGCGTTGGCGACGGGTTGTGGTCGGGGACTCTGCCATCACACGAGGCTTAGAAGCACGTGGAAATGAAGAGCAGAGTTACAAGCAGCCACGTAGGTGGAGGCTTCGTGGGCGAACACGTTACAGGCAAGGCTCGCTGGTTCATATAACCCTAGTTACAACAGTAACTGCGAGTTTAATCAATCAGTTTCACAAGGCTGCGCGTTTCAGATCACCACGCTGCCGCGGGCCCGAAAGGCCGCGGGACGTTGTATGTGGAGGCAGAGAAAAGAGCTATTACTAGCTGTTAACGCAGGCCGTCAACACAGACGTGAGAGCTAAACAGAAATATTACTATATGCTGTTTATAATACACGGCGCCACGGGCTAGAAGGCCGCGGGGCGTTGTATGTGGAGGCCGAGAAAAGAGCTATTATTAGCTGTAAATGCAGGCCGTCAACACAGACGTGAGAGCTAAACAGAAATATTACTATATGCTGTTTAGAATACACGGCGCCACGGGCTAGAAGGCCGCGGGGCGTTGTATGTGGAGGCCGAGAAAAGAGCTATTATTAGCTGTAAATGCAGGCCGTCAACACAGACGTGAGAGCTAAACAGAAATATTACTATATGCTGTTCAGAATACCACGCCGTCACGGGCTTGAAGGGCCGCGGGTCGTTGCGTGTGGAGGCAGAGAAAAGAGCCATTACTAGCTGTTAACGCAGGCCGTCAACACAGACGTGAGAGCTAAGCAGAAATATCACTATATTTTGTGCAGCTCACCACGCCGTCACGGGCTTCGGGGCCGCGGGACGTGCGTGTGCTGTGTCGGCTACACTAGCTGTTAACGCAGGCCGTCAACACAGACGTGAGAGCTAAGCAAAAATATTACTATATTTTGTGCAGCCCACCACACCGTCACGGGCTTCGGGGCCGCGGGACGTGCGTGTGCTGTGTCGGCTACACTAGCTGTTAACGCAGGCCGTCAACACAGACGCGAGAGCTAAGCAAAAATATTACTATATTTTGTGCAGCTCACCACGCCGTCACGGGCTTCGGGGCCGCGGGACGTGCGTGTGCTGTGTCGGCTACACTAGCTGTTAAAGCAGGCCGTCAACACAGACGTGAGAGCTAGGCAGAAATATTACTATATTTTGTGCAACTCACCACGCCGTCACGGGCTTCGGGGCCGCGGGACGTGCGTGTGCTGTGTCGGCTATAGCGGGCTAATGGTAGCAGCCACCGATGCCGGCACACGTTTGGAAACTAGCAAAGGGTCGAGACCGTTTCTATCCCGTCACACGTTCGGGACCTTAAGTCACCGAAGTTTGTGTGGAAGCAAAAACACGCTATTGCTAACCATGTCAAAGACCGTCACACGGGTAAAGAAACTTAGCAGGGCCGAGCCACCACACAAGCTACATTACCCACCAAGTTATTGTTAACCTTGGTTAAGGGAAAAAGCGGACTTACCGTTTTTCTTGACTTCTCGAAGCCTCTAGGAAAGCAGTTTCCGTGGTACCGAGGAGTTTCTCGTCCTTGTGGAAATAACTCAGATGCTATACCTTGGGAGACTTCGCTTGCGCTGTGTTACACACATGAGAAGAAACAAATGAATGGAGACTAAGGGACGTTGACGCGCTTTTATACTAGCGCACCGGTGGGCGGTTCTCAACGTCATCACGTCTCAAAGTCCCAGCCAAAATTGTCTGTGAGTTTATATAATGCTTCTGTGTTTACGCTAGGGGGCGCAAACTCCCATAAGTGAGCAGCCTTGCTAAGCTGATTAATATAACTACATTTGTGGTTGAAATTGAGTTATACAATGAACTCCTTGGTCTGTTTTACCTTGTGACAAAGTTTCAGAGTTCCATTTTGCTTTGTTTGAGAGAAAAAGCTCCCTCAAAAATGTCCGCTCATGCAAAAAATAAATAAAGGTGGATGCTGAATGCAGAGGTTTCAACAAAATATGGACTAGGCTACTAAGTATTAATTTATTGAAGTCAGAAGTATACTAATAGTCTTACCAGCTTGTCAAAACAATGCCAGTAGGCTATCTGCTTTTGATATAGAAATAAAAATAATTTTATGCAGAACGATTTCAGCATTTTGGCCCAGCCTGCCACCATATTTTTGTTTCCCATATGAGATGATTTCTTACAATTTAACCATGAATTATATTGTGCCCGTGATAAGATTCTTAGCCATTTAGCAGCAATGAAGCCAATTAAGCCTACAGATTAGATATACTGCATATAATTCAGGACGTGTTCCATTTTAAGTGCACATACGGTAATCTGCAATTATTGGGAAAAATAATTGCCCACTACCCCTGCGTTAAATTCATGTTATGCCTAATTGTATTTAGCATTTCATGTTGTAGAACTGTTGGACACATTTAGGGCCCTATTTTTAAATAGTTCAAATAGTCGATCTACAAGCTGTACGTGTTGACGTAGATCGGCTATAATTGATCAATTAAAATAAAAAAATAACAAAGGCAAAGCAGTTTAGAGATAAGGGGTTTAGCACTGACAAAAATAGTGCCCTGAAGTGATCGAACCACACAGTCTACTCTAACCGTAAAACCCCAGGGTTCAACCTGTAGTAGTAGCCTACAGACACCAGACCCCCACTTAAGTTCCCATCCCAAATATAAACATGCCAACATTATCAAAACGACAGAAGACATTACAACAATGTTGTATCCTACTGACTCACCTGCCAGTGAGGCGCTCCCACCAGGAGGACATGAGGCCTTCATCCTACTCCTCCCCGCTGACAGGTGCCGCCCCACTGCGCCTCAGCCTGTAGAATTACATAGCCTGGGCAGGTTTATATAATCCGGTCGGGAGCGGATAACTTTCGTCATGTTGTAGTCAATGATTTCTAGTCATCTGGCAGGAAACCACAAGACGGAATCAGTACTTCTTATTCCGCCTTGTGGGTTCCTGCCTAAATGACTACAAATCAGTGACTACAACATGACGTAAATTACCATCCGCTCCGGACCGGTTCACACAGCAATTTTGGAACTCAGACCAGGCTTTCCTCCGAGGTGGAAAGCCTGCATGGTGACGCGAGGTTAAGGATTACATGCTGTGACACATACTGTATCACCCTGACACATACTGTATCACCCTCTCTCTCCCTGCCCAGCTTCCCTCCACCGAACACGGGCCATTTGTGTTCGTATAGATGCCCGACAAAGCCAGATGCACCACGGTGGATTTTCACTCTAAAGACACATGGTATATGCACCGTAGTCTCTCGAGACAGACTGGCGTCACAAGGGCACTGTTTTTCCTTTATTTTTTGACGATGGATTCTCAGATTGTGCTCACTGTAATATGCATTAGTGTGCACGTATGGCATGGCCACAAGCAGCAATACATGTCACCTTTTTTAGAAAAACCACACCTGTGCGATGTGAGGGGCGCTCTAATCATCATACATCATCTCATTCTGGCCAATCACAACTTGCGTCCTCACTTTCATCATCGATGTTGCTTCGTCATCAATGCATGTCATCAATAATTTACACCATGACGTAAAGTTGTCCATTCATTGTCAATGGGAATTTAATGTTTGGGTAGGACAAAGTTTGTGGACACACACTAAAAGCTGGACATATAGGAGGGCCTCAAAAAAAGATTGCTAGAATAAACATGCACTTTGAAGAGTATAATTTATTTCAGGAACCTATATAATAACAGTTACAAACTGCTTTGGTAAAACGAGCATGTATCAGACTCCAGCTCCTGGCTGCTACAGGACGTCACAGACATAAGTCGCATACCGAAGCGGACGTAGGGGGCACGGCCAGGAATACCATCTATATAGGCCATTGTTTCTCAAAGTAGGGTCCTTGAGGTAGTTGCAGAGGGTCCCCAGATAAATGATGGATAGTTAGGAACCAAATAGGCTAGGAACCAAATGGACCCTTATGTGGTTGTAACTTTGAGAGTGTACTAATGCAGGGGTTCTCAACGTTTTTGTCTGGGGACCCCCGGAAATGATTTGGCCATGTCTCGCAGCCCCCCTCCCCACCACGAACGTAAACTGACTGCAAAAATAACCTTATAATAGAGAAAATACATCATATCATAAATATTCAAATACTGAAACCAGATTTTATCATTAAGGAAAGTTTATGCATGCACTATGTGTACTATGTAAACTCTAAATTTCCATTTTCCAGGGACCCACGGGTTGAGAACCCCTGGCCTATTGAGTGGTCTATTGAAGCACTTTTGACCGGTTGCAGAAGATGAATAAGGAGGCCAGGCATGTCCTTATTTGACTAACATTTTATTATAAACTAAAGTAGTGGTAGTATGGCTGTACAGCAGGTACATTATTTGAATGAGTTGTATATATGGAGGGACAACATCTTGCTCTTCAATGAGCTCCGTTCTTTTATAGTGAGAGTAAAATGTTCAGAGGTCAACATGTGTCCACAAAATACACTGAATCCTGACCTGTACTGTGTGTCTCTTTCCAAAGTGTATTGTTCTCACACACAAGAACACAATTATACTGTTTGTTTAAAAATCATGTACTGTTATTGTACTGTTCTCTATACAGTACTCTATATAGTACTGTTTGATATTGTGATTGAGTACAGTATAACAGCATCATAATAATAAAACATGCAGTGTCAGATGTACATACAGAAATACATAATGTAGATCAGGGGTAGGCAACTTCGACCATGGAGAGGGCCACTATATTTCTACACTCACTCCAGAGGGACACTGTCATAGCACAAATAGCTCAAGTAGATACACTGTAGATCAGCAATTTTTGCTAATTTCTTTATTGAAATCCTGAAAAATGCATAATTTCAAATGCATCTAATTATAGTTATTTTAACTTGACGAACTAAATCCAAATACATTGGACACAAAAAAAGACTAACATTTAATACTAGTCAATAGGCTACATATAGACTGAAGTAATTAAAGCGGGGAATGTTTGCATGTGTGGAATTGTAACAGCTGAAATCAATAATATATCAGTATTCTGACATTAACCTGAGGGCCACATTAAGTGATGGTGGGCCCCGGGGCCGCCAGTTGCCCATGTATGATGTAGATACTAGATAGATTGATGCAATGGGGAAAGAAAAATCAAAATGACAGAAGAAAAGATGGTCTCTAACAGACTCAAACACAGGTCACCACCATACTTTTCTGTTCTAATAATTTCTCAGATAACTCTTGACCCAGTCAATAAGAAATACCACTAAAATGGACCATAATGCATGTTCACGTGGAAAGTTTCTCTCAAGGGTGAATTATCTAGTGGCGTTTAAGGCGGGACATTTCAGAGACACTGATCACATCCATGGGGATTCTCTCCACTGTAATTCCCAGTATGATTTCTCTGGTGGCTTTTAACCCTCTAACACCCGCATTAATTTCTACTTGCAAAAAATTGATTTCAACCTTACTACTACTTTGTACTACTATGACTGACACTAAAAAATATGTTAAAAAAAATAAAAAAATAAAGTTTGATGAAAATTTTATAATAATTATATAATAATTATATAATAATATAATAAATTAATAATTTACATTTGGGGGATATCTTTCACAATAATGAATAAAACATGTTCTAGACATTCTAATGATCACAAAAAACATATATTACAATTATTTTACCTACTTTTATTAGGGTAAAGGTCAAAAGTCTTAGGTTAAAAAATGTTCAAAATCGCACAGAGTCCAGATTTTTTTTTTTTGTGTGAATTTCAGCCTCTGTGGGGGGTGTTTATATGCAAATATCATGACCAATGGCATTGAAATAGCATTGCAATGAACATCACTGATGACGTTTAGGTGAAAAAAGAACAGAAAAAAATAAAAATAATTTAGTAATTAATTAAATTAAATTTGTTGCTAAAAAGCAACTCTGGGTGCTAGAGGGTTAAGGCCGGCCAAACGAGAGAAGTGTTGTCAACACTGATCACATCCATAGGGTTTCTCTCCAGTGTGAATTCTCTCATGTCTTTTAAGGCTGGACATTACAGAGAAGTGTTGTCCACACTGATCACATCTATAGGGTTTCTCTCCAGTGTGAATTCTCTGGTTTGTTTTAAGGTTGGACAATCGAGAGAAGTGTTGTCCACACTGATCGCATCCATAGGGTTTCTCTCCAGTGTGAATTCTTTTGTGTTTTCTAAGGCTGGACATTTCAGAGAAGTGTTGTCCACACTGATCACATCCATAGGGTTTCTCTCCAGTGTGAATTTTCTGGTGGGTTTTAAGGTTGGACATTTGAGAGAAGTGTTGTCCACACTGATCGCATCCATAGGGTTTCTCTCCAGTGTGAATTCTTTTGTGTTTTCTAAGGCTGGACATTTCAGAGAAGTGTTGTCCACACTGATCACATCCATAGGGTTTCTCTCCAGTGTGAATTTTCTGGTGGGTTTTAAGGTTGGACATTTGAGAGAAGTGTTGTCCACACTGAACACACCCATAGGGTTTCTCTCCAGTGTGAATTCTCTGGTGGGTTTTAAGGAGGTCCAAACGAGAGAAGTGTTGTCCACACTGATCGCATCCATAGGGTTTCTCTCCAGTGTGAATTTTCTGGTGGGTTTTAAGGCTGGACATTACAGAGAAGTGTTGTCCACACTGATCACATCCATAGGGTTTCTCTCCAGTGTGAATTCTCTGGTGTGTTTTAAGGCTGGACATTTCAGAGAAGTGTTCTCCACACTGATCACATCCATAGGGTTTCTCTCCAGTGTGAATTCTCTCGTGTTTTTTAAGGCTGGACATTTCAGAGAAGTGTTGTCCACACTGATCACATCCATAGGGTTTCTCTCCAGTGTGAATTTTCTGGTGGGTTTTAAGGTGGGCCAATTGAGAGAAGCGTTTTCCACACTGATCACATCCATAGGGTTTCTCTCCAGTGTGAATTCTCTCGTGTTTTTTAAGGCTGGACATTTCAGAGAAGTGTTGTCCACACTGATCACATCCATAGGGTTTCTCTCCAGTGTGAATTCTCTCGTGTTTTTTAAGGCTGGACGTTTCAGAGAAGTGTCGTCCACACTGATCACATCCATAGGGTTTCTCTCCAGTGTGAATTTTCTGGTGGGTTTTAAGGTGGGCCAATTGAGAGAAGCGTTTTCCACACTGATCACATCCATAGGGTTTCTCTCCAGTGTGAATTCTCTGGTGGCTTTTAAGGTTGTACATTACAGAGAAGTGTTGTCCACACTGATCACATCCATAGGGTTTCTCTCCAGTGTGAATTCTCTGGTGGGTTTTAAGGGTGGCCAATATAGAGAAGCGTTGTCCACACTGATCACATCCATAGGGTTTCTCACCAGTGTGAATTTTCTGGTGGGTTTTAAGGTGGGCCAATAGAGAGAAGCGTTTTCCACACTGATCATATCCATAGGGTTTCTCTCCAGTGTGAATTCTCTGGTGGCTTTTAAGGTTGGACATTACAGAGAAGTGTTGTCCACACTGATCACATCGATAGGGTTTCTCTCCAGTGTGAATTCTCTGGTGTATTTTAAGTTTGGAGATGCAAGTGAAGTGTTTTCCACACTGATCACAGCAATGGTGTTGTTTCTTTGCCAAGCTCCTTTGTTCGTCCACCTCTGGTAGGTCAGGGCAGTCAGACTGGTGATGCGACACTGGAATGGAAACAAATACAAAGGTTTGTTGGTAGTTAGAAAGACTTTAGAGAAGTAGAAGAACTTTGTGGATGTTCGACAAATCTCTGTCATGTAGCTAACCAACAGTGACCTTAACAACTGTAGCAGGTACTTTCACCTGTTGCAGAAATTAACTAGATAAAGTGCCCCTTAGAGCAGGATGTGCTATAATAGGCCGATGTGAAAAGGGTGCCATTTCTTCTTATGCCATCGATGGCAATTTGATGATTTCAGGCATTTTGTTCCAAAAATGTGTTTTGCAAAAATCCACCTGTTGGTGGCGCTATAACAGGTCAATGTGAAAAGGGTGGGATACATTCCTCAGCCTAGTAGGAAAGTCAGTGAATCATTTCACGTAAATTGCATCCTGCGTTCATGATTCCAGGCTTTTTGTTCAAAACGGGCCAATCCTGCAAACTTTGAAAGCCAATTTTAGCCAATTAGGATGGAATATGAAATATGGGACAGATCCGTCTTGAACACATGACTAGACAGATAGTGTGTAACGATTTGCGTTACACATTTTTTGCGTTATATTTTTTGACAGAATCTGGAGGAGTAATATAAAAAAAATGTTTTTCAAAAGTCGGCCTCCTGGTGGCGCTATAATAGGCTGTTGTGGAAATTTTGGGGCAGAGGTTCATCGTTGGCATCCAGGGAGTGTGTGTGCAAGATTTGGCATCGACCGGGTTAACGGTGACGGAGATTAGCTGGTAAAAGATTGACGGACGCACACACACCGGACGTAGTGCAAAACATACTCTCTCCCCATCCCTTTGGCCTGGTGGAGACAATTACAAGTCCAGACATGGCCTTATTGTCTCCACCAGGCCTGGGGAGAGAGTATGTTTTGCACTCAGTCCATGCGTGCGTCCGTCCGTCCGTCCGTTAACAGCTAATCTCCAGCACCGTGCAAAACTTTGAACACACACTCCCTGGATGCCAACGACGAACCTCTGCCGCAAATATTCCTCAACGGCCTGTTAGAGCCACCATGAGGCCGATTTAGGCAAAACACATAGATAACTCGTACACATTTTATCCATACATCACACAATTTGGTATACACTATCTCCATAGTCATGTGATCAACACGGATCTGCACCATTTCCCATCTTCCATCCTGATTGGCGAAGATTGGCTTCCAAAGTTCACATGATTCGTCCGTTTCAAACAAAATGCCACAAATCACAAACGCAGTGTGCAATTTCCGTGAAATAACAATAATAATAATAAAATAATAATATTAACTTTACAAACTTTAGCACCTTTCATGACATGAAATGCAGCTCAAAGTGCTTTACAGAGCAATGGAGAAAAAAAGAAAAGAAAGGCAAGGCATAAACATTAAAAAACAAGAGCAGTAATGCAATACAGTTAGGACATGAATAACAAAAACATTAAGATCAATTAAAAGCAAGGGTGTAGAAGTGGGTCTTGAGCTGTGCTTTAAAAATGTCTACAGAGGCTGCCTGTCGAAGGTACAGTGGGAGTTTGTTCCACGCAGTCTGTCCGTAGAAGCAAAAAGCTGCTTCCCCGTATTTAATTAGTTGCCATTTTTTTAGGCAAAGCGAGCAGGCCAGCAGTGGAAGACCTTAGGGGGGCGGTTTGGGACATATTTAGGAAGGCAGTCATGTAGGTAGGAAGGTGCGAGACCATTGAGAGATTTATAAACAAGTAAAATAATTTTAAAATCAATCCTAAAAACAACCGGAAGCCAGTGCAGTGAAGCCAAAACTTGAGTAATATGTTCTCTCATCTTAGTTCTAGTTAAAACTCTGGCTGCAAGGGGCACGGTGGCACAGTTGGTAGTGCTTTCGCCTCACAGCTAGAACGTCCTTGGTTCGATTCCCGCTCGGGGTGGTGTGGGTGCTGGCGGCGTGTTTCCTCCTCCGCGTCATCAGTGCCCATACCCGAGGCGGTGTTGGCGAAAGGGCCTTTCTGTGTGGAGTTTGCATGTTCTCCCCGTGTCCCCTAGGGTAGGTAGGTACCCTCACAAAAACATGCAGTAATCCTGGTCTCTAAACTGCCTCCCCCTTGCCAGCCGGGGCACCTGATGGAGGGGAATGGAACTTGTTGGAATAACGTGTTCCTTCCACGAGCTACGTCCAACCAGGGAAACTCCCCCCTGTCAGGTGTAAAGGAGCAACTTGGACACTCAGGCACCCTCCACCAGGTTGGTGGAGGGTGTGTAGAGCCCAGGATCACATTAGATAATTGACACAGGGGTGAAAAATAGGTTAAAAAATCGTGGGATAAAACAAAAGTAAAACAAAAAAAAACTCTGGCTGCTGCATTTTGGACAAGTTGTAATGTGTCAGTTCTTTTCTTAGGCAGTCTAGAAAAAAAGTGCATTGCAGTTATCAAGCCGAGAAAAAACAAAGGCGTGGATTAGCGTTTTTGCATCGTCCAATTACAAATAGGCTCTGATTCGTGCAATATTTCTAAGGTGAAAAAAGACAATCGTGGTACCATGATTAATGTGTTAATTAAAATTCAATTCAGAATCAATAATGCCCCCCAAGTTCTTTACTGTACTGTTACTTTCTACAGTCAGGTTGGCTCTGCATTTCCTCAACAAAATGAAGAACACAAAAAACATGTTTATATTACTCCTAAACATTTTGCCAAACATCACACACACACTCCTATCATCCAGGTGGAGACCTGTGCCCAGAAGGGCACTTTTTCTAGTTTTACTATAATTTTATTAAGGACAAAGCACAGTTACCGAAGGTCACTCCAGTGCTAGTCATCCCAAGAGCTCAGAGCTTCTCTGGACATTGGTGTGTGTGTTTGTTTGTTTGTGTGTGCGTGCGTGTTATACTGAGTATCATTTCTATAGGGTTTGTGACACAATGGTGATTGAAACAATGGTAACTATGGCCCAATTCAATAGTATTTTTTTGTTTGACCGTTTTGGCTTCTCTCTTCCTCACTTCCTTGACTTCCTTATTGACTTCCCATTGTACCGCCTCCCGCACAGACACTGGCTAACTGCGACAGAGCAGATCAGTGGTAGGAACGTAGGGACGCGCAGCTAGCCAGTCCCGGTGCGGGAGGCGGTACAATGGGAAGTCAATAAGGAAGTCAAGGAAGTCATCGTTTCCTACAGCAGTTGTCAGCGCATCAAAGTGTGATGCGTTGCGCACGGCTTCCCAGGTTATTTTGGTTCATTGCAAAGACGGTTCGAATCCCACTTCCCAGATATTTTCATTTATTTTTTATTTTCATCATTCTAACTGTGTTTTATAAGTGCATGTTGTCACTGTTTCATACAAGTGAGATTCCACAAACAATCGGATGGATATTTAATGAGTAGATAGAAGATAGCTCCGCCCCCTTCATGAAACTGCTGCGAAAGACGGCTCATGCACGCGCAAAGCCAGCCCAGGGAACCAGACAAACCAGGCACAAGTTAAACTGCAACACCGGAGTTTGTTGGAAAGTTTAACGGGAGTTTCCTGTAAAATACACATCCTTATTTCATGCTTTTTGCGCAGTGTGGTAGCCTATTCACACCCTTTGATATGACACTCAAAATTGAGCCGAGGTGCATCCTGTTCCTACTGATGATTGGAGTCTGCCTAAGTATATGGTAGCCCACGTTATATTCATGTATACGTTACGTACGTTATACTGATGTGACATAATTTAGAAAGGACACCCTTTTAGCCGACGGAGCAAAGGTCCGACAATGTCGGACCTTTGCTCCGTCGGCTAGAAGGCTGTCGCCAACAGTCAGACATGACATTAGACAGACAGAAGTTCACCCCAATGGTAGACGCGACAATAGTCCGACACTGCGCGCGTGCACGTGTGTCGGAAAATTGCCTCGTCGACTCAAAGCGTTGTCGGAAAAGGGCCGCCTCCCACATGGGGGTAGGGTTGCGAGTGGGAGTGTAGAGCATCGTCTTGTATGCTCAGCGGCTCCCTTGCGTAGGATTACAAAGTAGTATTGACTCGGTAGACATTTAGCTTCTCATCTTGGAATATTTATTTACTGCTGCTCACATGCAGGAAATACAACACTGAATGATATGATGCGCTGGAAGTGCCCGGATGTAGACAATGGTAAAGCATCCTACCGTAACACCTTGAATATAAGAGAACAGTATATTCACAGTAAATAAAGGACGTAAATGACCTAATACTTTACACCCCCACTCGTTCTTTGCTTACTGGGTTCACAAAAACAAATAAATGAAGAAAAATAATAACATTCAGAACAGTGTGATATTATCACTCACTTGGAGTACCAAACATGTCTCTGGCAAAGTTCTTTAACTTTAGCTTGGTTACAGGTTTGGTCAACACATCTGCAACCATTTTATCCGTAGGACAATACTCCAAAATCACATTTCCTCCATTTACAATTTCTCTTATGAAATGATACCTTATGTCAATGTGCTTGCATCTCTGTCTGTTGACAGGGTTCTTAGCTAGAGCCAGAGCACCTTGATTATCCTCGTAGACTTTTGTCTTTGCATAGTCATATTTGTCAATGCCTTTAAGTAGCTGTTCTAAATAGAGACATTCTTGCATAGCTGAAGCTAGGGACATGTATTCTGCCTCACATGTAGAAAGAGCCACTGTTGGCTGTTTTCTCGTCTTCCATGAGATCAGAGCGGTATTTTCACTGAGACTAACACAGTAACCTGTTGTGCTGCGCCTGTCAGTCACTTCAGCTGCCCAATCAGCATCAGTATATACCCGTAGGCCTAGACCTTCTTTGTGATTTTTTCTGAAACATAACTCTTTCTCTGTTGTTCCTTTTAGGTACCTGAGTACATGTTTGACTGTGAGCCAATGTTCTTCAGTTGGCTCAGAGAAGTGTTGAGATAGCTTACTCACTACAAAGCTTAAGTCAGGTCGAGTGCAAGTAGATAGGTAGATGAAGCTGCCTACTGCCTCCCTGTACCTTTTGGGATCTTCCATTTTTACAGCATTGTTAGTGTATTCTAGCTTTGGCTCACAGGGGGTTTCCCTCGGTTTACAGTTTAACATGTCAAACCTTTCCAGTATTTTGTTTACGTATCTTCCCTGTGACATTTTGACACAACCTTCTGTCTGATTAAAGTCAATACCCAGGAAGTTTCTCAGTTTGCCTAAGTCTTTCATTTTGAATCTAGCAGTAAGCATCTCTTTTACTCCTTTAAGTATCTTTTCGTTACTTGCTGCTATTATCAGATCATCCACCCATATGATAATAATGACCTTGTCACCATGTTTCTCCCTTGAATATACACAGTGGTCAGCAGGGTTTTGTACAAAATCATCATTGGTTAAGCATGCATGTAAGATTGTGTTCCAGTTCCTGCCTGACTGTTTTAAACCATACAGTGATTTCTGCAATCTACATACCAGCTCTTCTCCTGTATGAGACATTTTTTCGTAACCCTCTGGTTGCTCAATGTATATTTCACAGTCTATTGGCGCGTGCAAATATGCTGTCTTTACATCCATTTGATGTAGAATGAGATTTTCTTGTACCGCTTTTTGCATGACCACCCTTATACTGGTCATGTCGGCTGTGGGAGAAAATGTCTCTTCATAGTCGGTACCCTTTTTCTGGCTATACCCCTTTGCCACAAATCTCGCTTTGAATTTATCTGACCCATCAATGTCATTTTTCATAGCATATACCCATCTGCCCCCCACTGGCTTTTTGCCTGGTGGCAAAGTGGTGAAAGCAAATGTTTTGTTTTCCTCTAGGGATTTTATTTCCTCATCCATAGCATTTTTCCACTGCTTTGATTTAACTGAGGTTATAGCCTCCTGATAGGTTTGAGGGACATCAAAAACAGCTCTATAACAGAAATCTACACAAGTTTGTAGTTTATCCTCGCTGTCCTCTGTCATGTAATCATCTAGGTAACCTGGCTTTTTCCTGCCCCTAGATGGGTTCCTTCTAGTCGCTGTTTCAGCACTTTCAACCTCAGCCCCATCTTGACCCTGCACACTTTGAAAAATTTACATTTTCATTGCTGCTCTCCCAAAGGTGTACCTCCTCAGTGTGTGACTCTTGCGTTTGTGTTTCTTTTTCCTGAGCTGTCTTAGTCATAAACTTCACCAACCGGTGTTTTTGAACCCTCTCTGTGTTTGGGTAATACACCAGGTAGGCTGGGCTATTTTTGTCGTAGCCTATGAAGACACCTTGGTCACATTTTGAGTCAAGCTTTCGTTTTTCTTGTCTGTATGTGAAACAATCACATCCAAATTTTTGCATTTTTGCCACATTTGGTTTTCTGCCCGTCAACATCTGGAATGGGGTTTGTTTAGTGCGTCTGTTATAGCACCTATTCCTAACATGGGCAGCTGTCTGGATAGCATAATTCCATAATTTATTTGGTAGATTGCTTTCTAGCAGCATACATCTGCCCATCTCGTACAGTGTTCGCCAGCCTCTTTCAGCAGTACCGTTCTGGTGAGGAGAGTAAGGCGCTGACGTTTCATGTCTTATTTGGTTACTAGTTAATAGTGACTGAAAGCCACTGCTTGTGAACTCACTTCCGTTGTCTGATCGCATACATTTTATTTTCCCATATGGTGCGATGTCTGCTAGGAATTTTTCAGTAGCCTGTATTGTATCGCTTTTAGCTTTTAGGAAGTATACAAATACAGCGCTGGAGTAGTCGTCTGTAAACGACTGTGCATATTTATATCCATTAATGGACTCTGTTTGTATAGGACCAGCTAGGTCAGTATGTACTAGCTGTAGGGGTTCATCTGCCCTCCTATCTGGGTCTCTATTTCTTGTCTGAGTAAATTTACCCTTTGTACATATTTCACATAGTGGTGGCCTTATGGCTTTGCCTTTTATCTGCATACCCTCTACCACTTATTGTAATTTATGCACATCTTCATAGTTACAATGGCCCATAATCTCATGCCAAGTTTGCATATCATGACAACCATTACATTTATCAACATTTTCATCAGCCGTGTGAAGGTAGTACAATTTACCGTACTCATGGATGTCAAACCTTGTACCCTCATTACTTATCATGACATTTTCACCTTTCTTGAAGACAACAGTTGATCCTTTGGCTGTGGCTGTTGCGACGGAGAAGATGTCTTGAGGATAAGACGGCATATACAACGCTCCACTTAGCGTTGCAGTAACCTGTTGTCCAGTGTCATCAAACAGGCTCACCACGGCATCTCCCCTTTGCTGTGCGATGCCACTGCATCTGGTCCCGTCGGCCAGCTCCACTGAATGCTTTCCAGCCTGGAACGTGTCGTCGAAGTTCTTGAATTTTCTGATGTCGTTGATGATGTGAGATGTTGCTCCAGCGTCCACCATGAGGCCTCTCATCTGGACACCGTCCGGTGGCTGCCATCTCCGTGCTGGTCGGTCCCCGCCGTCCACGCCTCCCGCTTTGAAGAAGAAATCTGAAGCGCTCTTCTCTTCAGACACCTTCCGGACACCATCACGACGATCCTGTTGCTCTTTTCGCCGGCATGTGGAGTCTTGATGTGTGTTACTTTTGCAGTTGCTGCACCACGTCTTTTTGCGACAGTCTTTCGCTCTGTGGCCTTTGGTGCCGCACTTGTAACACACCAAGCTGCATTCTTCACCCTTTGTGGGTCCCCGGCCTTGTCTCACGTGTGTTTTCATCACGTTGTCTGTTGACTCTGCTGTGTTCATCTTTTCTGTTTGTTCATAATTTCTCAGTCTTCTCTTGAAGTCTGTGAGTGTGACTTGATCCTCATTCTGAGTCACATGAATGGCTAGGGGCTTATATGACTCCGGTAGACCGTTCAGGATCATGGCTACGGTCAATCCGTCGCTCAGAACTTCACCTCCATTTCTCAGGGCTGTGATGATGGCCTCCGCTCTTATCATATAGTCTGTTACGCCTTCCCCACTTGCCATGTGAAGCCTTGTCAGTGAGGTATACAAACCTATTATACGGGGCTTTCCCTTCCCGGCATAATGTTCTCTCAGGATTTTCAAAGCTTCTCTGCCTTTGTCTGATGCCTCATGCATGATCAGTGACAGGCTCTTGTCATCTATGAGCCGGATCAACTCTGCATAACAGTCAGCGTTTTTCTTTTCGTCGGCTGCCAACCCCGCTGGGGTGACATCGGTTGGTTCATTCAGAATTGTCTCTTTTAACTTCATAGTGTGCAAACGTCCCAAAAACCTGGTCTCCCAAAGTCCATATTTTTCTTCATTCCCATCGAATATGAGATGATTCGACGTACCGTCCGTCCCTCGACTAGCCATGGTGCTAACGTAGCTCAGACTTTGACTTGCCAAACTATCTCGTTAGACTCTTAGCTTCCGCGCGCTTTTTGCCCCGCGTTATAGTCTTCTGACGGTATATAACTACTCACTTTGTTCGGTTCTTTTGAGTTTAAGTAGTTTATGGACATAAAAAAGCTCATTTATAAATAATGGGAACTGTGGAGTGTTAAAAATATGTTTACTTCATAATTGTCCTATTTAATAATTTAATAACTCTAATTCTTGCTTTACATTATGCGATACGTGTGTCAGTATAATGGTCATGATTATGTTTACGCATGCGCGACTGTGCGACCGCGACTATATGAATGGTTGCTCATAGCGTCACTCATTACATTCAACGTATTCAACGTATGTCAACAGGAGCACACAGCCCGTTGGTGAGTTAGATCTTGAACTGTAGTGTGTGAATGTATAATGTTTATAATGGTTTGCTATGGGCTAGCAGTAGTATTGTCGTTGTGTCCGCGTTGGTACACCGCAAGTATTAAGCAAGCAGCGCACGAATGTTTATGTACATGTTTATGTAGCAATGCTATAGTGTTTAGCTGTGGCCAGCGTTGGCTGTTTTTGACAGGTTGCTCTGTCGGAACGCTTAGCGGACTGTAGCGTGGTGGTGGAGAAGTCCTGTGTTATTGTGTGATGATGTTTGCACGTCCATATGTATTAACTTACGGACTCTGTTGCCACGGAAATGTTTGTAGTATCGTGCCGGCCGGCATAGTGCGTGCGTGCGTGCTGCGTGCGATCTGCGCAAGGCACTTTGAGAATTGCATTCTGGGAAATGCAGTTTATTATTTTATATACTTATTGTATCCAGCTCGCTGTATTAACAGAGTTTACTAGTTTACTGTTTACTGCTTTACTGTGCTGCTTTATACACATTTAGTGTATACGCAGTATGTATGTGGTTTGGTTATATGTAGGCTACTTGTGTGTATATAGGAAATGTATGCATGATGCCGGTTTTCTTTATATTACACTTTTTGTATCAGTAATGAGAGGAGCTGTAAGATTATGTTACAATTATATTTCAGCAGGTATATTCTGGGAGAATGTACAGCTTTATTTTATTTTGTGAGAGTCAAGTACAATAACATACTGTGATGCTTATTTGTTAATTATTGCATTATTTCAAATGAATGTTATGGTAATGCCATTTTTATTTTATTCTTTCTTCCAGGTTTATGACCTGTGGTCTTTATCCAAATAAAATTGACTAACACGAGTCATGCCCGTGTGTGCTGCCTGTTATTAGCCTTTCGGAGGGCTGCATTCACCAAACTCCGAACAGTCATAAACCAAGGCCCGGCTACTTGAAGAAAGAAGTGGACCGGATAACCTTTGATCAAGCTTCAGCCCATCCATACCACCTGCTTAACAAAGGAGTCAACACTTCTACAAGATGGCAGAAGAGAACCAAATGGAGAAGCTGAGGCAGAAGCGCTCAACAGCCCAGACTGCATTCACCAGGAGAGCTAAACTTCTGGTCTCCAGAGCGAACGCACTGCCCCAAAGTGATCTAATAGGCGAGTGGACCAACTTCAAAGGAGAACATAAAAAAGTCACAGATGCAGGATTTGATTACGCCACGGCCCTACTAGATTCAGACGATGAAGATGAAGAGGCCATCAAAAAGGCAGATCAAGTCGACGAAAAGTCAGCTGAGTGTGACCGGAAGTTCGACGAAGTTGAACACCTCGTCCTGGGATCGTTCTGGACCAGGTTCGCTGAGGAGAACATCTCCACCCTCGCCGAAGAGGCCGACTCCGCCCTAGATCTGGCCGAAGCAATCAACCACCAGAAGCTATCTAGGATGGAGCGCGAACTGACGAACAAAAACCTGGAACGGGAGGTCTACGAGCTCATCAAACTGGTCGATGAGTGGGCGGGCTTGATCCCTCTGGCCAGGCTCACAGAGTCGAGAGACCGAAGCAGGAAGCTAAGGAAGCGACAACAGAGACTGTGGGATAGGTGGGCGTGGCGAAGCAATGCGTGGTCCGACGGCGAAGAGGAGCAGCAAACCAAGGTAAAGCCAGATGTCGTGGTGAAGGTAAACCAAGACAGTGAGCAAGCCATGACTGCCAGTTCTGACCTGTTCCGTCCCATAGGCGGCCAATCCGCTGAAAGCTACGGTGTCATTCCAAACGCCGCACCGCCGCAAGGTCAAGGCGTTTCTGGCATGTATCCTGGGTCACACAACTTCAAGCCCCAGATTACTCTGGAAAGAGCACGCCTGCCCACTTTCTCCGGCAACATGAGGGACTATTACCGCTGGAAAGCTGAATGGCAGGACCTGCAACAGCTGGGAAACCCTCATGGGTTGGATAATGTGAGGAAATTCCACCTCCTAGGCAGCCTGGACGACAAAGTTAAGAGAGACCTTGTGCTGTCCAGCTGCGGACCGGCTGACGACGTGTTCAGACTCTTGGACAACAAGTATGGCAACAAGCCGAAAATAGTACTGCTCATCTCTAGGGAAATACATGACTTACAGCCTGTCAAGGGAAACCAACCTAGAAAGACGATCGAGCTTATTCAGGCTGTAGAAAGAGCCCTGCGGGATCTCCAAGTCCTGGGGGAAGAAGATGCGGTGAAGAATAGGGTGGTGGCCCAGTCGATCGAGAGCAAACTACCTGACTCCCTGAAGGAAAAGTGGCTCACTCACAAGAACGACCCTGCAAGCGGCTTCTCACCCAGGTACCACTTTGATCATCTACTACAGTACCTGAAGAGACAAGAGGACATTCTGGAGGAGCTGGATCAGTTGCAGCCCAGCTCGAAAGACTATCCTGAGAGATCGTGGGAAAAGAGTAAAGAGAAGAAGGCGTTCACCAAAGCCACGTCAATTCACAAAGACTTTCAACCAAGTTCGTGCATAGCCTGTGGAGACGAAGGGCATGCAGGTAGATTATTTGCCTGCAAAGACTTTAAGAAGCTCAACCTGTCAAGCAAGAAGGCTCAACTGAAGAAATCAGGAGTATGCTTCAAGTGCTTGCGCCTCCATGGTGAAGATGGCAGTTGCACCCGGAAGTTTCTTTGCTCTAAAGACGATTGTCGGAAAGGAGGGTCTTCGGACCATAACTACTTGCTCTGTCCGCTGCCGCCGACCAAGAAGAACGACAGAAGGGATGGTGAGCAGAACAGTGAGCGAAGCAAAGCGGAGAAGAGGGGACTTGGACTGACCGGCAAGCAGGAAGAGCTCTTTGCTAAACTCTCTCCGGAGCTGAAGGCCGAGTTTAAGGAAGCCTTCTCGAACAAAATCTCAACGACAGTGTGCACAAGCACTGGCGGTGAGCCTAGAGAGTACCCAGTTGTAATGATGCTCCTGGATGTGACGACAAACTCAGGCCAACTGGTCGGGACATTGATCGACCTCGCGTCGGATACAAATTACATTTCCAACGACGCTGCTGAACGTCTCGGACTGAAGGGAGAGAATATCAAGCTGATCGTCCAAGGAGTTGGAGGAATGGAGAAGACAGTCGCAACCAAAAGGTATAGCCTGAGACTGAGAGTGAAGACGCCTAAAGGTACAGTGGCAGAGCACAAACTCCTGTGTTATGGCCTGGAGAGCATTGCGAAAGTGAACCAGGCAGTCACACCAGGGCAACTTCTGAAATTCTTTCCGGACCTCACTGCTCACGATCTGGTTCGCCCAGAGAAGATTGACCTGTTGATTAGTCACAGAGAAGGTCGCCTAGTCCCGCAGCCAGTCAAAGTGGAGGGAGACCTCGTCCTCTGGGATGGTCCTCTTGGAAAGACAGTCGGTGGGACCCATCCTGACCTCTTCGAGGAAGTAGACTTGGCAGCTCATAGGTCTGACACCCATTTTGCACGGTCAATGAGAACCGCTTCGAAGGCCTACAGAGAAGTCCTTGTGGATCCGACGGATCCTGTCGAAGCTGACGTGGGAGGCAGAGAAACGATCCTCCGGAGCACTGCGGCGACCAACAAAGAAGTAATCGAATGGTTCAAGTGGGACAGCGTTGGCGCGGCCTGCGACCCTCAATGTGGAGGCTGTAAGTGCGGGAGATGTCCCCCTGGAGGCAAAGAAATGACACTAGGAGAGGAAAGAGAGATCGAAAAGATCAAAGAGTGCCTCACCTATGTGTTAGCTGACAAGCATAGCAACTCACCTCACTGGGATGCAGCTTACCCATGGAAAGGAGACCCCGCAACACTGCCAGACAACCGACGTGCAGTGGAGGCAACCTTCCTGAACACTGAGAAACGCCTCGAGAGGGAGCCAGAGTGGAAGGCTGCTTATAAAGAGCAAATTCATGACATGATCTCCAGAGGAGCTGCTGCTAAGCTCACTAAAGAAGAATCCAACAGCTGGAAGGGACCGAGGTGGTTCATCAGTCATCTGGTTGCGCCTAACCCCCACTCATCCTCTACCCCTGTGAGAATTGTGTGGAACAGCAGCCAAGAGTTCCACGGGGTGAGTTTGAATGACCTTCTGCACAAGGGTCCAGATGTCCTCAACCTAATCAGAGGAGTCCTTCTCAGATTCAGGACTGGATTGTACGCCGCCCTAGGCGACGTCAAGAAAATGTATAACTCCGTCTGGTTGAAAGACGAAGAAGTTCAACTCCATCGATTCCTCTGGAGAGACAACCCAGAGGATGAAATTGAGGTCTTCGTCGTCGTAAGGGTCAACATCGGAGACAAACCCGCTGGTTGTATTGCCCAGGTTGCCATGAGGGAAACGGCAAACCTGCCGCAGTTTGCAGCCATGCCAGAAGAGCGCCGCGTCCTGGTAGAAGACAGTTACGTCGATGACATATTGACATCCCACAACGATATCAAGACTCTGGAGAGGATCACCAAAGGCGTCGAGAAGATCTTGAAGGCTGGAGGCTTCTCCCTAAAACCGTGGGTCTTGACAGGCCAAAGTGGGAGGTCTGGAACTGCGGCCGACTCCAGTGACAGTGAAACAACTTCGTCTGCGCCCAAGACTCTGGTGTTGCCTAACCAGATGGGAGACGAAGAAAGTAAGGCTCTAGGTGTTGGCTACGAGCCTGAGACTGACAAACTTCGTGTGATGACGTCCATCAATTTCTCAAAGAAGCGAGGAAAGATGAGGACGGGGATTGATCTACACGAAGATGAAGTCAGAAGCAACACTCCAAACCCCTTGACTCGTCGGATACTTCTAAGTCAAGTCGCTGGTTTTTACGACCCCATTGGACTTGCCACACCAGCAAAGCAGAAAGGAGCGATGCTCGTGAGGGAATCCTACCAAGAAGCAAGTGTGGGAAATTCAACAAAAGACACGTGGGATGAACCACTCTCGCCAAGACTCCGGGAGGCTGCTATACGACTCTTTGAGGAATATGTGAGACTCGGCCAGATCAGATTTGAGAGAAGCCTCACACCTTTTGGAGCCATAGGCCGCCCTTTGGGAGTCACGTTTTCAGATGGAAGTGAGGCATCTTACGGCGCCGTGCTCTATCTCCGTTGGGAGACGCAAGGAGGGATCGTCGTGAGGTTGGCTGAGTCGAAAGCCAAGCTCACTCCTCTCGACCAGAAAGGAGACGTGATCAAGGCAGAGTTATGCGGTGCCGTCTTCGCAACTCGTCTGAAAAAGTACTTTGAGAAGCACTGCCGCATAGAGGTCGCACGCTGGGTCCACTTTGTGGATAGCCAAACCATCCTGGGAGCGATTCAGAAGGATAGCTACGGTTACCAGACCTTCTTTTCCAACCGCATCGGAGAAATACAGATGGCTGGGTCAGTGGAAGACTGGAGGTGGGTTGACGGCAACCTCAACATATCTGACATCGTCACAAGGGGAGCAACTCCTGAAGAGCTTGGTGAAGAGTCGGAGTGGCAACAAGGCCCTGACTTCCTGAAACGACCTGAAGCTGAGTGGCCTGTGAAGATGGCTAGCGAAATCGTGACCAAAGTCGCTGATGATGTGAAGAGGTTGCAGAGAAAGGCGTTTTCAGCTGTAGTCACCAGGGCTCAATCGAAAAAAGTCTCAAGCCCTGATGCTGGGGCCAACGTGGGAGTTAATGCACAGCGGCCACCGCCGAATGACCAAGGTCCAACTCAAGCAGCAGAAAAGCCGAAGAGAAGACCCTGGGGCGTGGCTCTCGTGCGCCTAGTTGACCCTCAACGGTTCAGTAGCTTGTCAAAACTATGTGGAACTGTCGCATGGGCTCGACGAATGGCAGAATTCTGGCTGAATCTAAGACACAGAGGCTCTGACTCAGCACAGTGGGAGGCGGAGAGTCCTAAGCTGTCCGCAGAAGAGAGAAAAATGGCCTTCCAAGACCTGGCACTTGCAGCTCAGGACGGCGTGAACTTCCAGACTACGACCCTGAACCGCCTGGTTGTAACCAAAGAGAACAACACAGGGCTCTTGCTTTGCGGCGGTAGAGTCCAATCTTGGAATGAAGACGGTGCAGCTGTACCATTAATCCCTTTCCAGTCATGGCTGGGGACCTTGCTGACTAGTGAAGCTCACGAGGCCAATCATGAAGGTATTTCTGCCACACTGCTGCGCACAAGAAGAAAAGCCTGGGTCATAGAAGGCCGGAGGATAGTCAAGAAGGTCATCAACAAGTGCATCACTTGCAAGAAGCAGAGAGCAAGGCTATGTCAGCAAGTAATGAGCGACCTTCCTCATGAGCGTACTAGCAGAGCCAACCCGTTCCAGTATACCACTCTGGACCTTTTCGGCCCTTTCGAGGTGATGGATGCTGTAAAGAAACGGACCAAGAAAAAGGTCTGGGGAGTCGTGTATTGCTGCATGGCTTCCAGGGCAGTCCACGCTGACCTTGTCGACGACTTGTCGTCTGAGAGCTTCCTTCAGGTCTACTCTAGATTCACCGCGCTGAGGGGGCATCCCCGGAAGTTATGGTCCGACAGAGGCACAAATTTCGTGGGCGCCAAGCCTGCCCTGAAAGAACTGCACAAGCATCTTGCCTGTCTACAGAAGGCGTCAGTCGAGAGCACAGCAGCAAAAAATGGCACTGAGTGGCAGTGGGAGTTCCATCCTGCGGACTCGCCTCACAGGAATGGAGCAGCAGAGGCAGCCGTCAAACTTATCAAAAGAGCTCTCAGTAGCCTCGGCGGAACGACCAGCTGCTACACCTGGGGGGAGTTCCAGACACTTCTCTACTCAGCAGCCAACTTGACTAACGAGCGACCCATCGACGCTGTGGCACAGGAGCAAGAGGAAACAGTAGAGTACTTGACTCCTAACTCCCTTATCCTGGGGCGTTCTGGACAAGGAGGAGACATGCACGGGATCGACGTGGAAACCCACCCTTGGCGCAGACTGAGGGCTGTCCAGGCTGGGGTGGACAAGTTCTGGTCGAAATGGAGTGAGCTGGCGGGACCAAACTTGTTTATCCGGCACAAGTGGCATCGAGCAGAAAGAAGTGTCAAGGTTGGAGATCTGGTCTGGATCGCAGACCAGAACGCTCTGAGGGGGCAGTTCCGGCTCGGCAGAATCGTCGTCACCTATCCGGACGAGGCTGGAGTGGTTCGGGATGCTGACGTGGCGACCTGTATGGCCTCTCCTGCACCTCTTGTATCCAGAACCCGGGCTAAAGACTCTACCCTGCCTTCGACCATCATCCTACGCAGAGATGTGCGGAGACTGGTCGTGCTGATACCTGCTGAAGACCAGCTGGAGGTATGAAAGTCCTCGCCATGGGTACCCAAAGACTCTCTGAACTTTATTTTGTTTAGTTAGTGGGCAACCCTGGGAGGCGGCTGAGCTGTGGGGGAAACTCACACTCAGTTAGGAGGCAAGGTGGTGGTGCCTACCTCCTTAGTGAGCCTTTCAGCTAAGGATAATCTTTTTTGAAAGACATTTTTCTTCATTTTTTCAAGAGACTCATGTGACACTGGTTTAGTGGCCTCCTTGGATCTGGATCAGTCGGCCAAGTGGGAGGTGTTCGGTTCTTTTGAGTTTAAGTAGTTTATGGACATAAAAAAGCTCATTTATAAATAATGGGAACTGTGGAGTGTTAAAAATATGTTTACTTCATAATTGTCCTATTTAATAATTTAATAACTCTAATTCTTGCTTTACATTATGCGATACGTGTGTCAGTATAATGGTCATGATTATGTTTACGCATGCGCGACTGTGCGACCGCGACTATATGAATGGTTGCTCATAGCGTCACTCATTACATTCAACGTATTCAACGTATGTCAACAGGAGCACACAGCCCGTTGGTAAGTTAGATCTTGAACTGTAGTGTGTGAATGTATAATGTTTATAATGGTTTGCTATGGGCTAGCAGTAGTATTGTCGTTGTGTCCGCGTTGGTACACCGCAAGTATTAAGCAAGCAGCGCACAAATGTTTATGTACATGTTTATGTAGCAATGCTATAGTGTTTAGCTGTGGCCAGCGTTGGCTGTTTTTGACAGGTTGCTCTGTCGGAACGCTTAGCGGACTGTAGCGTGGTGGTGGAGAAGTCCTGTGTTATTGTGTGATGATGTTTGCACGTCCATATGTATTAACTTACGGACTCTGTTGCCACGGAAATGTTTGTAGTATCGTGCCGGCCGGCATAGTGCGTGCGTGCGTGCTGCGTGCGATCTGCGCAAGGCACTTTGAGAATTGCATTCTGGGAAATGCAGTTTATTATTTTATATACTTATTGTATCCAGCTCGCTGTATTAACAGAGTTTACTAGTTTACTGTTTACTGCTTTACTGTGCTGCTTTATACACATTTAGTGTATACGCAGTATGTATGTGGTTTGGTTATATGTAGGCTACTTGTGTGTATATAGGAAATGTATGCATGATGCCGGTTTTCTTTATATTACACTTTTTGTATCAGTAATGAGAGGAGCTGTAAGATTATGTTACAATTATATTTCAG
>NC_137879.1:36995481-37005481 GCF_963924005.1 Protomyctophum bolini
TGTTGGCACAACCGCCCCAGCACAACCACGATGCAGAAGATGACGTCATTAACGACTTGGTTTTTCGTGGTGAACTTGAGGCCTTGGTTCGCGCAGACCCCACGAAACCTGTACGTCGTGTTTATGATGAAGCGGTCACGGCAGCGAGACGGGTCCGGCCACGAGTAGCCCTGCCAGAGTTCCACATCGTATCAACGCATTTGAGACGAATGAGACGCGGCCTTTTACCCGAAATTCCTGCCGTGGTTGCAGATGTGAACATCGCTGGGCCCTGGGCCTCGACGTGGAACGGCAATCGTTTTTTGTCTTTACTCGACCCTGACTGGGAGTTTGTCATTTTTGCAACTGACGAAAACTACCGACAACTGAGCCGGTAATTAAATTAACTATATTAACCTATATCTTAATTTTGCTATGACACTATTTGATGTTAATTTGACATTAATTTCTATTTTACTTTCCCAGATGCCCAGAGATTTACGTTGATGGCACTTTTAAATCCTGTCCAGCACCATACCTCCAGTTTCTGACCATTCACGGAAGGTAATTATAGTGTTCAAATGTTATCCAAATTGTTGCTTACAACCATTCGTCTGTGTCCCTGATGTTTGTGTGTTTTATAAAAAGAAAACCTTACAGAGAGATGAATTAGTGTAGGCATACATTATTTAATTGTGACTTTTTTATTCATGTAGGTACAGAGAAGACAGGGTTCTACCATTTGTGCTTTGTCTAACAACCAGCAAAACGGTGGGCGTCTACCGGGCGATTCTCAGCCATGTGAAGGGCAAGGTTTTGGAATTAACTGGCCAACGCTGGCGTCCGAGAAGAGTCGTTTTGGACTTCGAGGTCTCAATGCTCCGGGCTTTGGAAACAGAGCTTCCACGTACAGCGCAAAGTGCCTGCTACTTCCACTTCACACAGTCGCTCTGGAGACGGGTTCAAGCTTTGGGTCTCGTGGCGAGATATCGGGACGTCGACTCCCTGAGGAAATGCATTAGGAAGATAATGGCCATTGGGTATGTTTTTATATCAACTTTTTAGGCTACATAATATTACGCTAAAGATCTGTTTTCATTTACTGCTCTAAACAAATCCTTGTCCTTGTTTTCCATTAAGTTAAATTGTAATTAATGTCTTTCTGTTAATCATTACAGGTACCTACCACCAGACGTCGTGGCAGACGCCTTTGCAGGACTGTCTGATTCTAGGTCGACCGCCCGTCTCACCCGGAGATTTCCTAGCCTACAGAGGTTCATCCTGTATGTGAACCGCAATTACATCCGAGACGGGTGTCAGTTTCCCATTCCGTTATGGAATGTCTACGAACGTGACATCTCCAACCGCACAAACAACAGCGTTGAATGTAATAATTGTTTTCTATTTCATTTTTAAATAACACAATTACAGAAACTCGCTATCACTGAGATGTCACCCGTTCTAATCTACTTTTTTTATCAACTTCAGCATTTCACCACAGGTGGAATCTTACCCTTCAGCGCAGACATCCTAACATCTGGGTATTCCTCACCTATTTGAAGGACGAACAGAGCCAGACAGAGGCCCATGCACGCGCCGCACGCCGCGGGGAGCCGGGGCCCCTGAGACGCTTGAAATGGAGAAAACTTGAGAGACGCATTAAACGCCTCAAACGAGACTACGCAAATGGACGTCTCAACGGAACGGAATACTGGAATGCAGTGCGTCACGTAATCCAGACTTTTACATGAGGTGAGGAAAGAAAAATAAATAAATTAAACGGTCTGAATTCAGTGTCTTCCATATGAGTAATGAGAACTGACTCCAAATTTTAATTGTGTTTATTGTTACTTTACAGGTGACTCATCGGCTCATCCAGCTCATGCAGGGATGCTGCTCCAGGAAGACAACATCCTGCTTTTTTTTTTAATGTGTCATTTATTTTTATTTGATATTTTTTATTACGTTTTTATGACACAAGATGTATTTTTTATTTTTTTGTAATTTTGTTGCACCTTATTTGTTATTGTACATACGAACATACCTTAAATACTTTTTAGTACTTACTTTTTGTCCTTTTTTACCTGTTTTTTTATTGAACCTTATGCACCTTATTTTTTTATTGCACCTTATTTGTTATTGTACATACGAACATACCTTAAACACTTTTTAGTACTTACTTTTTGTCCTTTTTTTCCTGTTTTTTTCATTGAACCTTATGCACCTTTTTTTTTATTGCACCTTATTTTGTTGCTAGTACTTTAAAATTTTGTTTGTTTTTAAATAAAAAATTGTAAGTAGCCTATGTGATTCATTGAAGCAGGCCAGCACTGTCATGTGATGTCTCTCTCTGACGTCTTACTTTTTCAGACAACTATATAGAAACCGTTTAGGGTAGCTAGGGTAATGGTAAATACTTAACTTAAACAGTCTACCTTATGTGGTCTATAGGAAATGAATACTTAGTTTGAGTTTATAATATTAATAAAAAACCCCGTTGCTGTCAGATTAATGTAAATAAAAACGTAAAAAAACCCCGTTGCTGTCAGATTAATGTAAATAAAAACGTAAATCAAAGCGTCAATAATCTCCACCCACTATATAAGGAAGGATAACAAATACGTGTTTGCGCGCAGGATCCGGAACAATCCTCTCTGTTTTACCCCTGCCCTTATTGGCCGCCCAAAAGCATGCAGGCTCCCATTGGACCGTGAGTTCCAACCTCTCGGCCAACGGGAGATTGCCCCTGTGTTTCGATGGCGTTGCCACGTCTGCTCGTATCAAGCCTGGCTTCGTCCACTGAAAACGTTTTTATTTCGGGAACATTTTTCTGATTTTATTTGACTTGATTATGTTGTTCTTATTTGCTTGTTGTACTGTCACTGTTTTAATTATGATTGATTTGATTGTGTCACTGTACAGCACTTTGTAACATTGTTAAGAAAGGTGCTTTATAAATAAAATGTACTTACTTACTTACACAAGGCAGGTCGCTGGTTTCCGTGGCAAAACATGGCAACGACCCAGTGCGTCCAGTGCGTCTCACAATGTTGTGATTTCTCTGCATGCATGCAATTAAAATGAATGACCTGTAGGTGTCGTCAATGCACAGTGTCTGATCAATAGTTGAAATGTCAATTTTGATTGATTTAAATATTTATTAACAGTTTGCAGAATTACAGTAGGCCTACATTTCAAAAACAAACTCAATACAAAGACTGTTAACTGTGAGTGGACGACCCAATTAAGCCTTACACTTGTTTACCAAAAGGGCATTGTTCAATTCATCAAAACATTTAGAGACAAACAAATAGACACTTAAATCAAATGTAAAATTCTACAGTGTAAAGACACCAATTTAATTATAAATGTCAATAAAGTTGAATATCTAAGAATATCAATTTAAAATGTATTATCCAATACAAATTTCCTTACCATTTTTAATGTTTTAGTTTTGTATTGCTATTTTTATTTGCTAATTGTAGATTTACCTACTTTTTGTTTCTGGCATTCCGCTGCTTGTTATTTTTTATTTTAAATGTGCTATATAAATAAAGTTTACACCACTGACTGTCCCTCCAATATAAAATAAAGGCGAAAGTCACAAAAGAAAATTGATCAGTTACAATTCCAGACTATGAAGAATCATTTAATAAAGGAATACTTCCAGATTCAGTTAAAGATTAGCTACAATAATTGTGATATTAAAAGTTAAATGCTCGTAATATGACATAACAGAGAGGAATGGGCCGGACCCTGCGCGCAGGATCCGGAACAATCCTCTCTGTTTTACCCCTGCCCTTATTGGCCGCCCAAAAGCATGCAGGCTCCCATTGGACCGTGAGTTCCAACCTCTCGGCCAACGGGAGATTGCCCCTGTGTTTCGATGGCGTTGCCACGTCTGCTCGTATCAAGCCTGGCTTCGTCCACTGAAAACGTTTTTATTTCGGGAACATTTTTCTGATTTTATTTGACTTGATTATGTTGTTCTTATTTGCTTGTTGTACTGTCACTGTTTTAATTATGATTGATTTGATTGTGTCACTGTACAGCACTTTGTAACATTGTTAAGAAAGGTGCTTTATAAATAAAATGTACTTACTTACTTACACAAGGCAGGTCGCTGGTTTCCGTGGCAAAACATGGCAACGACCCAGTGCGTCCAGTGCGTCTCACAATGTTGTGATTTCTCTGCATGCATGCAATTAAAATGAATGACCTGTAGGTGTCGTCAATGCACAGTGTCTGATCAATAGTTGAAATGTCAATTTTGATTGATTTAAATATTTATTAACAGTTTGCAGAATTACAGTAGGCCTACATTTCAAAAACAAACTCAATACAAAGACTGTTAACTGTGAGTGGACGACCCAATTAAGCCTTACACTTGTTTACCAAAAGGGCATTGTTCAATTCATCAAAACATTTAGAGACAAACAAATAGACACTTAAATCAAATGTAAAATTCTACAGTGTAAAGACACCAATTTAATTATAAATGTCAATAAAGTTGAATATCTAAGAATATCAATTTAAAATGTATTATCCAATACAAATTTCCTTACCATTTTTAATGTTTTAGTTTTGTATTGCTATTTTTATTTGCTAATTGTAGATTTACCTACTTTTTGTTTCTGGCATTCCGCTGCTTGTTATTTTTTATTTTAAATGTGCTATATAAATAAAGTTTACACCACTGACTGTCCCTCCAATATAAAATAAAGGCGAAAGTCACAAAAGAAAATTGATCAGTTACAATTCCAGACTATGAAGAATCATTTAATAAAGGAATACTTCCAGATTCAGTTAAAGATTAGCTACAATAATTGTGATATTAAAAGTTAAATGCTCGTAATATGACATAACAGAGAGGAATGGGCCGGACCCTGCGCGCAAGGGGACAATTTAGGCATTTAGCAGACGCTCTTAATCCAGAGCGATTTACATTAAGCAAGAACAAAAGCATGGGAATACTTACATCACATAAAAGCATTTATCATGAAGTGGAAAACAGGAAACAAGAAATGGGTAATACATTTTAAATTGATATTGTAATCACAGACTATCTTCTTGGTGTCTTTGAACTATAATTTGACATTTGATTTAAACATACAAAAGGACAAAAGTGTCATCAAAGCAGGTTATTGAGCAATGCAGGGCCTCGCACCCCATATAGGTCAGCAGAAGCTGGCTAATAGTACTATTACCATCGCTTTTCGTGTTGCTTTGCTTTGTGACACTTGAGTTCATTGTTCATCATCCAGCAGCTAGCTAACATGCTAACAGATACTACATGTCCATAACTAAGCCAAAAATGGACAGAAATGTTCCAAATTAAAATCGTTCCATTATTGGCCCCTGGAGAAAGCCCTGCCGCCTTTAAATATTTTCCAAACGCCTTGTACGATTTAATAAAAAAATATCAAATATTCACACATAATATTAAGAACCCATCATCATCATCATCATCCAGCAGCTAGCTAACATGCTAACAGATACTACATGTCCATAACTAAGCCAAAAATGGACAGAAATGTTCCAAATTAAAATCGATCCTTTATTGGCCCCTGGAGAAAGCCCCGCTGCCTTTAAATATTTTCCAAACACCTTGTACGATTTATTAAAATTATGAATACGTCCATCCACCGCACACTGTAACAAGATGGCCGCCGCCGTGCTGTTTTTGGAATTACTGAGAGGTAGGGGCGGGACCATGCCCCCATTGGCTCCTGGGGTGGAACCCCAGGTGGAACCCCAGGTGGAACCAGCCAATGGTAGCCTGCACGATCCGGGCACCGGCCAATCGGTGGCCCGGAAGTTGAAACAATGTTGGAACACTTGGAACAAAAAAAGGACGAAGATGGAACTCGACACATGCAACAAAAACTCATTGCCCTGAACACAAACCGCTAGACTACGAGAGGACTAGTTTTTTCTATGGATGGGTGTCACTAGTATTAAATAAACTGTAAACCGAAAATAAAATAAAAAATATTAAAAAAGGACCCCCGTCCCTCCCTCCCACGGCCGGCTCTCTCACACCCCCACCCCCCCCTCTCTCTCACCCCCCCCCCTCTCTTTCTCTCTCCCACTCGCAACCCTTCCCCCATGTGGGAGGCGGCCCTTTTCCGACAACCCTTTGAGTCGACGAGGCAATTTTCCGACACACGTGCACGCGCGCAGTGTCGGACTATTGTCGCGTCTACCATTGGGGTGAACTTCTGTCTGTCTAATGTCATGTCTGACTGTTGGCGACAGCCTTCTAGCCGACGGAGCAAAGGTCCGACATTGTCGGACCTTTGCCCCGTCGGCTAGAAGGGTGTCGGAAAATAGTCCGCCTCCCGTACGATATGGGCTATAGCCCACGGTCCAAAATGATGAGAAACGAGGCTAACTTTTTTTTTCAAAATTTCAAAAAACATGGGCTTTAACCCACCGTTTTTCTCATTTTTCATTTTTTTCAAATCCTCAAAAATGATGAAAAACGGCGTGCCATAGTATGCCGTACGATATGGGCTATAGCCAATGGTCCAAAATGATGAGAAACGAGGATAACTTTTTTTTTCAAAATTTCAAAAAACATGGGCTATAACCCACCGTTTTTTTCATTTTTCATTTTTTTCAAATTCTCAAAAATGATGAAAAGCGGCGTGCCATAGTATGCCGTACGATATGGGCTATAGCCCACGGTCCAAAATGATGAGAAACGAGGCTAACTTTTTTTTTCAAAATTTCAAAAAACATGGGCTATAACCCACCGTTTTTTTCATTTTTTCATTTTGTTCAAATCCTCAAAAATGATGAAAAACGGCGTGCCATAGTATGCCGTACGATATGGCTATAGCCCATGGTCCAAAATGATGAGAAACGAGGATAACTTTTTTTTTCAAAATTTCAAAAAACATGGGCTATAACCCACCGTTTTTTTCATTTTTTTCAAATCCTCAAAAATGATGAAAAACGGCGTGCCATAGTATGCCGTACGATATGGGCTATAGCCCACGGTCCAAAATGATGAGAAACGAGGCTAACTTTTTTTTCCAAAATTTCAAAAAACATGGGCTATAACCCACCGTTTTTTTCATTTTTTCATTTTGTTCAAATCCTCAAAAATTATGAAAAACGGCGTGCCATAGTATGCCGTACGATATGGGCTATAGCCCATGGTCCAAAATGATGAGAAACGAGGATAACTTTTTTTTTCAAAATTTCAAAAAACATGGGCTATAACCAAACGTTTTTTTCATTTTTTCATTTTGTTCAAATCCTCAAAAATGATGAAAAACGGCGTGCCATAGTATGCCGTACGATATGGGCTATAGCCCATGGTCCAAAATGATGAGAAACGAGGATAACTTTTTTTTTCAGAATTTCAAAAAACATGGGCTATAACCCACCGTTTTTTTCATTTTTCATTTTTTTCAAATCCTCAAAAATGATGAAAAACGGCGTGCCATAGTATGCCGAACGATATGGGCTATAGCCCACGGTCAAAAATGATGAGAAACGAGGCTAACCTTTTTTTTCAAAATTTCAAAAAACATGGGCTATAACCCACCGTTTTTTTCATTTTTTCATTTTGTTCAAATCCTCAAAAATGATGAAAAACGGCGTGCCATAGTATGCCGTACGATATGGGCTATAGCCCATGGTCCAAAATGATGAGAAACGAGGATAACTTTTTTTTTCAAAATTTCAAAAAACATGGGCTATAACCCACCGTTTTTTTAATTTTTAATTTTTTTCAAATCCTCAAAAATGATGAAAAGCGGCGTGCCATAGTATGCCGTACGATATGGGCTATAGCCCACGGTCCAAAATGATGAGAAACGAGGCTAACTTTTTTTTTCAAAATTTCAAAAAACATGGGCTTTAACCCACCGTTTTTCTCATTTTTCATTTTTTTCAAATCCTCAAAAATGATGAAAAACGGCGTGCCATAGTATGCCGTACGATATGGGCTATAGCCAATGGTCCAAAATGATGAGAAACGAGGATAACTTTTTTTTTCAAAATTTCAAAAAACATGGGCTATAACCCACCGTTTTTTTCATTTTTCATTTTTTTCAAATTCTCAAAAATGATGAAAAGCGGCGTGCCATAGTATGCCGTACGATGGGGTGCGCACGTTTTTCCGACACCCCAATAATCCGACAGGCAATAGTCCGACATGTGTCGGACCATTGTCCCCCATTCCGGCTTTTTACTCCAATGGTTAGACATGTCATTACCCGACAGAAGTTCTAGCAATAGTCCGAAAACCATAGGTTAGACGGGACAATAGTCCGACGCGGGAAACAGTAGATAAAGCGAAAATAGCTGATCCGCAAGCTCAACTTGCATCCCACGATGCTGAGCGTGTGTTCCAGTTTCAACTTCATTGAGCGTGGCCAGCGCCGCTGTGTGGGTGTGTGTGTGTTTGTGCGTGAGTGCGTTCGTGTGTGTGTACGCGTGCATGTGTGTGTGCGCGTGTGTGTGAGTGCGTGCGTGCGAACTTCGAGACTAGTTGTATGTCCGCCTGACAGTAGTGCATTACATTGTATTTCAATTTGAAATAAATAATGATGAATTGATGTACTGTTGCTTGTGTGTGTGTGTGTGTGTGTGTGTGTGTGTGTGTGTCAGTGTGTGTGTTTTTTAGACAATAGACCACTTAGCACTTGATTTAACTATGAAAGAAATAAAGACTATTTAACTATGAAAGAAATAAAGACATGAAGGATATTGTCAAGGGGTTGGCAATGATTGACACACTTAATTGTTAGTAGAGATGATTATGGACGTGTCCTCCCTATAAGATACCATGACTCTCCCTCTGAATGAAAATGAAAATGTAACCTGAAAGTGACGACAAGAAGCAGATAAAATTGGAACTGGAAAATCAAAAATGAAGCTGTTAAATGTATCTATCTATCTATCTAGTAGGGGGTGGGGTGTAGGGATGGTGGTTCATTTTTGTTTATTCGCTTAAGGAGGGTATTATAGGTCTATAGATTTTTAGGGTTAATTAGTAGGATTTTTTTATTTCATTCAGAGGAGAGTCATGGTATTTTATTTATACTTTTATAGTGAAACATACATTTCATCCAGGGCGTACCCATTTTGACCCAAGTGTGTCAATCAGTGCCAACCCCTTGACGATATCCTTCATCGTCTTCATTTCTTTCATAGTTAAATCAAGTGCTAAGTAAGTGGTCTATTGTCTAAAAAACACACACACACACACACACACACACACACACACACACACACACACACACACACACACACACACACACACACACACACACACACAACAGTAGACTACATCTATTCATCATTATTTATTTCAAATCAAAATACAATGTAATGCACCACTGTCAGGCGGACATACAACTCGTCTCGAAGTTTGCACGCACGCGCGCATGCGACACACACACACACACACACACACACACACACACACACACACACATGAAGGGGTTCCACTCCCGCCTCAATCTCTCTCTCTCTCTCTAAGCGCCGTGCACCTTTCTGACATAACAGTAGAAACGGCGTTGTGCTGTTTGTCTGTCTTCCGTGTCGGACTATTGGCTTGTCTGATCTATGATTGTCGGACCATTGCTAAAACCTTTGTCGGGGGAATGTTATGTCAGACTGTTGGGGTGAAAAAGGGGGAATTTCTATGGTCGGTATATTGGATTGTCGGAATAATGACGTGTCGGAATATTGGCTGTCGGACTATTGGTTGTCGGACTCCCGGTATGTCGGAAAAAAGACCTGTACCCCCGTACGATATGGGCTATAGCCCACGGTCCAAAATGATGAGAAACGAGGCTAACTTTTTTTTTCAAAATTTCAAAAAACATGGGCTATAACCCACCGTTTTTTTCATTTTTTCATTTTGTTCAAATCCTCAAAAATGATGAAAAACGGCGTGCCATAGTATGCCGTACGATATGGCTATAGCCCATGGTCCAAAATGATGAGAAACGAGGATAACTTTTTTTTTCAAAATTTCAAAAAACATGGGCTATAACCC